>NW_018165455.1:67753-71751 GCF_001263595.1 Phalaenopsis equestris | reverse complement strand
CTCGCCGTCAGCGGGCCTTCTAAATTATTTAATATGGAGTCTCAGGAAATTCTCACCTTCGGCGCTGTTGGGCTCGCCGTCGGTGCCCTAGTTCAAAAATTCACATTTTGGTCCTTTTCGCTCCAAATTCTCTCATTTTTGCATCTTTTTGCTCCAATGACCCAAATTTATCATTCCCGCAATAAAACATAAAAAAATACCTTTCTTTAAAGTGAAATCCATCAAAAATAGTATAAAATAGGTATGAAAATCTCAACATATTTTCCTTTGGTCAAGTATCATTAATGCAATAGAAAATCTTAATTACCTTTTTGATCACTTAGATTGGAAGATGAAGGAAAACTTTGATCATACGAGTCGGATTGAAGCGGGTTTGGAGTAGATGTTCAAGAAGAATGAATGGATCGATGAAAATTTGACTGATCAATTCTCATACTCAACCTTTTACAATTCATACGTCCATTACAAGTCTATGGGAGATATCAGAGGAGGAGAAAGTACTGAAGATGGAGAGGAGTAATTGAAGAAGTTGGACTCTCTACTGTTTAAAATTAATTACGTTTTTAATGTATTTGTATTGGATTTCCTTTAAAACTTTGTGTGATTGTGTTGAATTTGCTTTGCTTTAAATTCATAAAACCTTAATTGTATGTTTAGTTTAGTTTTCAATGTTCTAGTGTTGTGTCTTGATTTTGACACTGAATTAGAGTGTGATTTGCTTTATGTATGTGTGAGTGTGATTGAAAATCTATGTTTGTAAAAGTTTGGAATTTCATATATAAAAGTTAGTTTTTGTGTTGTTTGTAAAAGATTTATTTGTGGACTTTTTAAGGATGAATATTATTGTTTAAAAAGACTAAATTGATGTTGAAGTGAATTGGAAACAACTGAAATTGCAAAAACGCGTTTTCTGTTAAATGAATTTCCAGATTCTTAATACTTCAAAACATTAGTTTCCTTTACTTTAAATAGTTAACTATAGTCTTATTCTCTTATACTAAATATCTTAATCCAAGAAATTAATTTTTATTACAAAAATATTATTTTAAATATACCATAATATTTAAATATCTACAAAATATAGTTACCTGAATTAAATTCACTACATAAAATCATATTAATAATTTTTTAATATAATTAAATTGAAAACATCTAATAGTTAATATTTTCTTCCCTCTCCCTAACTTAAAATTTTCAATATGAAATAATACAAGTGGAAAGAAAAATTCTAAATATAAATCATACCTCAGTATTTTAGGTATTTTCATCATTCTGAATTTTTTGCAGTCCTTTCCAAAATTTCTACTATACCTCATCTGTAACATTAGGAGCTTTCTATGCATGTAAATCATTAGAGAATTTGTTGGGTAATGAAATTTTGAAATAAGTACAAAACTAAACATTTAACAAACACAATATTTTCTTAACACATCCACAGTGCTAAACAGAACAATTACAATTAAAATGCAAAATAAAAATTACATCACATTACAATTTTAACAAATTTCAACTACCACATTAAACAATTATAATAATAATTAAAATTATCCAATTACAACATAAAAATAAAAATGAAAATACAAACACACAAACATCTAATTCTATTAAAAAATTACAAACATAAAAGTAAAAGTACATTAATTACTATCGAATGTCAAAATCCCATACTATATCTTCGTCTCCTTGGTCAGCAGGTAGATTGGGCTGATTCTGAGTATATCAGGGGCATTTAAGGAAAGTAACATCTTGCTCACCTCTATAGTGCCGGGCCTGAGCTTCGTAGTAAGCTATCTCAAAGTCCGAATGCCTCTGTAGGTACTCACTATCATAATCATGTCTACGTTCCAAACCTCCAATCCTTTCATTTATTAATTCTATACTCTTTCGCTGCAAGGTCAACTCATTCATTAATTCAGTCAGAGTAGAGGAACTAGAAGGTGGAAGGTCATAACTAGTAGAGGGGATATCTCTACTAGTAGAAGGTTCTTGACTTCTACTCCCAGTTCTCCATTTTTTGTTGGATTCATATGTTTTTAAATTAGCTTAGCTAATGGGTTTCATAGGGTAAACCCATTCCTCATCATCTCCAGCTTCCACTCCAGAAAGTTGGTAAAGTGCATAAATGAGGCCAGGATGTCCTAGACCTCCACTTGTTTCACTCCTTGTTGTGGTTAATATATTCTTATAAATGATTCTCCCCACATTTATATTTCTATTATTCTGAATACAAAAAATTCAGAATTGCTCTATCTCTTGTTACTTCACTATGGTGATAGGTAGGTAACAGAGTAGAGGAAATAACATAATGCCAAAATAGTGCCACACATTAGATGTGGCATTCAACATGGAAGCAGAAAAATTTACCCGTTCTCGTTGCTTTATCTTTCATGTTCCTTTCTCATTAGTGTGAAAGTTGATTACATCGTTTAGTGGGTCTTCCATAGTACTGAAGGTTTCATAGTGGCAGTTATATAAGTATTAAGTATGGGACTTCATAAAAGGAGTTAATGTGGGTGGCACTAAATTCAACCAAAAATCCTTGCACTTGAATGATTTCGTCCTCAGAATAGAACACGTTGGCATAAAACTCTTTCACAATATTTGCAAAAGCCTTATTGGTGGTGTAACAAAAGTTTTCCCACCTCCGCTCGGTAATAACTCGTTCAATTTCTCCTCTCGCACTCTCAAACACTCGATCTTGTATACATTTCTTTCCTTCAAACACTGAAGTAAACCTCGATTGAGTCTTCGCATTGACGAAGCAAGAATCGTCAAACTCAAGTCACCTCTTTTGTCGTGGAGCCATTTCAATCTAATCAAAATTAAACAAGAAAAATTCCAAAACGTACTTTAAATATGCAAATAATGGCTTCCAAAAGTGATTCTAAGAGTTACAAACTAAATTCCATGAATTTCTTCCCAATTTTTTCTTCACATTCTCAATTTGTTTGGGTTCTCTCAATGTGGAAGAAATTCATGGTGAAAATCAAATATTCTTAGTTTGGAGTGAAGCTCTTATCAAGAGATGATCAAATTTGGTGTCTAAATGCCTCGAAATCGACCCCAAATCCAAGATCTCTCAAGCCCAAGGTCAAAAATCACGTTTTTTAGAGGAAGGGGATGATGAATAGTGGCACTTGACTGGTCAAAATCACTATTAAAGGTGTTCTTTTTTGAGATCTCGCCGTCAGCGGGGTCTTCAGCGCCGTCAGCGAGATCTATAGAATTAATATCCTAAGTCTACTGTTAAAGGTGTTTTTTTTTTGATATCTCGCCGTCGGTGGGGTCTTCAGCGCCGTCAGCGAGATCTATAGAATTAATATCCTAAGTCTCAGGAAAAGTCCGCCTTCAGCGGCGTCGAGGGCACCGTCGGCGAGCTCTATTGAATTGGTTCATTTTCTGGAATTTTGGATTTCGGTCAATTTCAAGCCTGAACAACATCCGTTCAATCATTATAGACATAATTTTAAGTGATTAAAAGATTTACTTATCACAATTAAACATTCATAACAAAAAACATCACAATTATATATAAATTTCGAGGGTTACAATATACGTTACACAACACACCTAAGCTTGGTATTTTCTCAACCTTAATACATCAATTTAGCGTCGCAATCCAAGCCACAACACTCTAAACGCCATCATATGCTTAGTCTCAACAATACATATATCTAAAAGTAAATTTCTAAAGTAAAGCAAACAAAAAGTTCAAACCAAATTACATACATAGACAGACAGGTAGCAATGTAAATCTACTATTCTTCAGATTCAGTGCTAGATTCTCCTTTGAGATCACCCATTGATTGCATATGAACGATAAGGTTATAGAAGGGTCGGTATAGAAATTCTTCAGTAGAGTCATCTTCTATCAAATTCATCCTTTTCATCAGCCGTATCAAATTTCCTTTGATATGTCCAGAGTGATCAAAATGTTCTTTCATCCTCCCGTCAAGATGATCCAAGAAATCAGAGATATTGTTAATTGAATTCATAAC
>NW_018165455.1:65794-67653 GCF_001263595.1 Phalaenopsis equestris | reverse complement strand
AAGTTGATCCATGAACGATCAGGCCCAAAAGAAACTTCATAGTTATAGATCCAATATCGATCGACAGTCCCATTTGGATGCAGTAATTCAGAATGGCACTTTCCTTAGAAACTTTACTGATCCTCATCGTCGGTAACAGTTTTGCAAAAAATGAATAAGTGCCAGTGTTTCAAAATGGAATTAAATTGTGTTGGAGAAAAACCAACATACTCGTTTTCTTTCATTTCTCAGTCTTCAGTTTCATCCGTTAAATATTGGTAAATTTCATTCATCAGGTTTCTTGTCAGGACGAAGTTGGAATAATGGCAGACAGGAACGTTCCTGATCATATATAATTCATTGGGAGTAAAAGTTATCCATCTACCTCGTACATAGACGACTCCTTGGTTGGTTTGATGCAAATTAGCATAAAATTCCTTCACCACAGGAACAACTACGGCGGGGGGGGGGTGGCACAACACTTCCCATCTTTGCCGCAAAATCATCTCTTCAATTGCCATCGATGGATTTTTCAATCCTCAATTTACAAATCCTCGTTCCTTGATTAATCTTTTCTTTGCCAGTACCTTGTTAAAGATTTACTGCGCTTCCGCACTAATGAACTTTCTCCGATTGAACACTCGCATTCTATGGTTGTCAGGGGAATTGGACGCCATAGGAATAAATTTGGTGCAATTTAACTTTGTTCTTGGGGAAATATGAACTTAGGATATGAATTTGAAAGTTTAAAAGGGGTAACTCCCGCCTAAAAC
Source organism: Phalaenopsis equestris (assembly GCF_001263595.1). Lineage (NCBI taxonomy): Eukaryota > Viridiplantae > Streptophyta > Magnoliopsida > Asparagales > Orchidaceae > Phalaenopsis > Phalaenopsis equestris. The sequence goes on along the minus strand of NW_018165455.1, from coordinate 66,901 downwards.
CGCCAAAAACCGCCCATTCAAACTCCAGAAATAGCCATCTCGCCGGTCTCGTCGTTGGCGGCATTGAGGGCGCCGTCGGCGAGCCTTTAGCATGCCGTCGGCGAGCCTTTGTATTTATTTTGCCTGGACTCTCGGAAAAAACCCACCGTCGACAGCGTCGAGGGCGCCATCGGCGCCCAATGCAAAAATTGTACAGTTTTGCTCTAGTCCGAATGCGTCCAATTTTTCTCTATAGATCCAATTTTTATGATGATTCAAGGGTAAATAATAGTAGTAGAGTTCAATAGAACCACAAACTAATAATAATTTTAAATAAAACTACTATAATCACAATAAAAATAAAGGTAACTATGGGTTGCCTCCCATAAACCACTTGGTTTAACGTCGTCACCCCGGCCTATTCAGGTATTACTTAGGTTGACTGATCATTAAAAACTCTTTAAAAATTTTTCTTTTACCCTCAAAATATGGTTTTAATCTGTGTCCATTTACTTTAAATCTATTCCCAGTCTTTTGATCTTCAATTTCAACAGCTTCGTAAGTATAAACTTGGGTTACAGTAAAAAGTACTAACCAACGAGACTTCAATTTCCCAAGGAATAACTTCAGCCTTGTATTGTAAAGAAAAACTTCTTGTCGTGGTTCAAAGTTCTTCTGGTTAATCTTTTGATCATACCATAACTTTAGTTTCTCCTTATAAATTATTCATAAGATTCATTTCTTAATTCTTCCAATTCATTCAATTGTAACAATCTCTTCTTACCAGCATATTTTAAATTGTAATTGAATTCTTTAATCACTCAATATGCTTTATGCTCCAATTCTACTGGTAAGTGACAAGTCTTTTCAAAAATCAGCCTGTAAGAAGTCATTCCAATAGGAGTTTTATAAGCAGTCCTGTAAGCCCATAATGCGGTATCTAGTCTACTGAACCAATCTACTCTACTAGAGTTTAAAGTCTTCTCAAGTATTTGTTTAGTCTCTCTATTAGAAACTTCAGCTAACCCACTAGTTTGAGGATGATAGGCAGTAGAGATTCTATGAATAATATTAAACTTTCTGCCAATCTCTAAATATATTTATTCCTAAAATGGGATCCTCCATCAG
>NW_018165455.1:61791-62676 GCF_001263595.1 Phalaenopsis equestris | reverse complement strand
TCTGTTCTTTTCCTTGATCTTTAGGATTTGGTTCCACAGTACTAGGAAAAGTTCATAATGTTCGATTACTAAGTGCAGTAGCGATATGCCCTAATTGTTTTTCAGTATTCTTAATTGGAGTTCCTTAATTTTTTAATTAATTTCCTTGAATTTGTAATTGATTTCCTTGATTCTGTAATTATTGACCCATGTTTAATATCATCTCTTCCATAGACAAGTTATTTTTCCTTAATTTGAGTGTTACTGTTAAATCCTAGAGTATAAGAAGGTCTATAATTAATATTTCCTTGGTTGGATGAATTTCCTAATGGGTTCACTGGTGTTTCACCCATTGTAGATTTGTAGTAGAATTATTATTCCAATTAAAATTTGAATGATTCTTCCAACCTGGGTTATAATAGTTCGAATTAGGATTTTTGGGTCTATTGATAGCTTTTAACGTCTCATACGAAGGTTGAACATCCACAAATTGCCCAGATGAATTCTGTTCCATCATAGTAGGTGTTGGAGAATAATTCATTCCAGAATGATCTAATTTCTTTGATATTGCAGCAATCTGCGAAGCTAACATAGATATTGCATCAGAATCGTGAATATTAGCTACTCTTTTAGGATTGACCCTTTCAGAGGGCCATTGAAAATTGTTGGTAGTCATCTCTTCTATTAACGAATAAGCCTCATCAAAAAGTTTTGACATTAAAGAACCACCAACCGCAGCATCTATAATCGATCTAAGAGATCCCACTAATCCATTGTAAAAAGTTTGAATTATCAACAAATCTGGTAACGAATGATGTGGGAACTTCCTAAGAAGATCTTTAAATCTCTCCCAAGCTTCATATATTGACTCTCCATCAATCTGACAGAACGATGTTATGTCATTTC
>NW_018165455.1:58229-60060 GCF_001263595.1 Phalaenopsis equestris | reverse complement strand
TCTCTTCCATCATAGTAGGTGTTGGAGAATAATTCATTCCATAATGATCTAATTTCTTTGATATTACAGCAATCTGCAAAGCTAACATAGATATCGCATCAGAATCATGGATGCTAGCTACTCTTTTAGGATTTACCCTTTCAGAGGGCCATTGAAAATTTTTGGTAGCCATCTCTTCTATTAACGAATAAGCCTCATCAAAAGGTTTTGACATTAAAGAGCCACCAACCGCAGCATCTATAATCGATCTAATTGATCCCACTAATAAATTATAAAAAGTTTCAATTATCAACCAATCTGGTAACGAATGATGAGGGAACTTCCTAAGAAGATCTTTAAATCTCTCCCAAGTTTCATATATTTACTCTCCATCAATCTGACAAAACGATGTTATGTCATTTATAAGTTTAGCAGTTTTGGATGGAGGAAAATATTTGGATAGAAATTTCTGTGATAGTTCTCCCCAACTTCTAATAGATCCAGGTGCTAATGAATTTAACTACATCTTAGCCTTATCCTTAAGTGAAAAAGGAAAATGTTTAAGTCTAACAACATCATTTGAAACTCTATCATATTTAAAGATAGCACACAGTTCTAAAAAACTATCGAGGTGTAAATTAGGACCTTCATTTGGTGTACCTCCAAATTGATTATTTTGTACCATTTGGATAATAGCAGGTTTAAGCTCAAATGAATTAGCAGCTATATCACGATTTTGGATAGATAAGTGAATTTCATCTGCTGTAGGATTTGCATAATCTCGTAGGATTCTAGGTTGGTGTTCATTTTCTATTCCTTGATTGTTCACGTTGTATTCCATTGTGTCAGAATTTTTAGGCTCTCTTCTCAGTCTTCTAATTTTTCTAATAGTGTGTTCTAATTTTGAATCATAGGGTATAAGATTTTCAGGTCCAAATATACTCATACAATTTGAAATCAGTATACAGAAAAATAGTTAACTAAATATGAAAATAAGTTGCAATTCAAGTAAAACTTTTCTAATAGTCCTAATTTGTCTGTTACTCTAATTATGATTCTTGTTTACTCCCCGACAACGGTGCCAAAAACTTGATTTATATATGCTTAAAAATACAAGTATTTAATACTACTGCTAAAAGATTTAATCTCTCATCAACGGCACCAAAAACTTACCAACAGTTATAGATTCGATAACGATGTATATATAAAATATTCAATAATGGTAAATTCATACTTATCAACCCAAGTATACATATCGCTCTAGTAATATAGGGCTCTAATGGAGACCTAGATATCAATCCCACATGGAGTAATATTAGAACTACGAACTAAGATTTTAGAAAATCAATACTTAATCACAACAATATAATTCAAGTTGCTTATGTGTCAGTAATAGGCAATTGAGATACATATGTAATTTTAATAACACTTAAATAACTAATTATATTAATAAAGATTTTAATGTGATATTCAATATATGCATCTTTCTCCTTGTCAAGAAATTATAGTGAATGGATAAAGTGAATCAGCTCAAATTGTGTTGTGCCAAATAGGAGCATACCTAGTCATTACCCTTTGGTCTAGGCATAAGGAAAATTGACTGATCCTATGCTTGTTTACTGAATCTGCGACTAGGCTGGGAGGATGCTGGCTCTCACTTTGGAGCTCCCACGTTCCCCTCGTCTTAGGGCTAACATCTACACTTCAGCACCCAAATGATAGCACCAAATTGGGGATTTTAGTCTGTCACTCTAAAATATCCAATTCTACGCCCCATAATTTTATTTCCCTATTTATTTGCACCCAACTTCCAAGGGCTTTGTCCTCCCTGAATCTTGGATGTAATCTTCAC
>NW_018165455.1:53596-58030 GCF_001263595.1 Phalaenopsis equestris | reverse complement strand
GAATTCATATATAAAAGCAAAGTCATACAAATACAAGTAAATAACACTTATCTCTAATTTCTCCCCAAGCAAACTCCTTGAAGTTCTCTGAATCTCTTCCTTTCTTTACAACACACAGAATTCCTCTTTGAAGTGGCAAGGAGGAAGAAATCTCTCACTTTCCCTCCACTCTTACAATCTCTCAAAGAATTGCTCACAATTAGACTCTCTGCACACTACTGGGGCCCTTGGACGCTGTTCTAACCTTCTAGCTCCTCAAACTCCGGAGCCTCCTTCTTTCATTTTCTGCCAAAGTCTTCTTTTAAGGATGTGGATGAGTTCTCCCAAGAGTTGCCTAAGCATCCCTCCCAAAATTGAAATTCATCCTCATCCAAAGCCTGGTTGGACATAACCGCCGATCTCGTCGTCGGTAGTCTTGAGGGCGCCGTCGGTGGGCCTTCTAAATTATTTAATCTGGAGTCTCAGGAAATTCTCGCCGTTGGCGCCGTTGAGCTCGCCGTCGGCGCCCTAGTTCAAATATTCACATTTTGGTCTTTTTTGATCCAAATTCGGTCCTTTTCGCATCTTTTTGCTCCAATGACCCTAATTCATCCTTCCTGCAACAAAAAATCTAAAATACTTTTCGTTAAAGTGCAATATCATCAAAAACAGTGTAAAATAAATATGAAAATCTCAATATATTTTCCTTTGATTAGTTGCCACACGACCCACCTTTTCATTCCAAGAGTTCATCCGGCTTGAACTCCTTCATCTATTGAATAAACATGTGATCAGATGGCTCTCTTTCATCATCCCCAAGTGACCTAATCCGTGAGCCATTCACAATAAAACCTCAAGTTCTTGAGCTAGACTCAACCAAATCACATGGGGTTTGCTCCTAAACTTTCCTCTACTCAAGACGAACAAATCTATATGACCTATATGATATGAAATACAATAAATATGTATAGAGAATCAAAATAATCTTAGATTAGGGTTAAGATTCAATACTTTTATCTGAGAGGGTAGGCCTCAATCAGATGGTTGTGACAACTTCGAATGAGTCAAAGACCCAACGAACCATCAGAGGCTGTTTAGTATGGGGCTTTTATGGGGAATCAACTCCTCTCACTGTGGGGATGGTGAGTGCATAATTAATTGGAGGTTGGTGGACTGTGGAGGGGTGGAGAAATCTTTCCTAGGTTGAGCCATGCTAGAATTTTGAGCTCAAAATTGGGCTCTCACAGGGGGAAAGCTAGAATTTTAAGCTCAAAATTGGGCTCTCACAGAGGGAACGAGAGGGGGAAGATGGTAGGCTTGAGTGGAGAAGTTCTCGGAGAGTCTCTGGTGAGGTTTTAGAAGAGCTTCCCCAATTATTTGGATCATCTCCCCTTTGGCCATGAAGGGGGTTGTTTAAATAGAGGTGTTTGGGGTGGAGCTTAGGGCTTCAATTTGGGTTCAAATAATTGCTTATGTGGAGGGCTGAAATGTGTCAAGGCCAATTAGAGTTGGCCAACTTGGATGAGTGTAATTTGGTGTGAATTTGAGCAAGGTCGCTCTCGTTTTTGGATTTTCTGCTGACTAGGGTAGCTGGCCAGAGCAAGGGAGTTGGTCGGGCAGGCAAGTGAGCCATAGGGAGGTTTGATTATGATTAAAGCCTAATGGTTTGGCATGAGGGTAGTGATTTCTTTATTTAGGCCCAATAAAAGGATAAAATCCCCTAAATAAAGGAACCATTGGTCCATGGCTTCCATAGGGTGGGCTAGGTGGGTCTAGCCTGTTCACTAGGATCCATTTGGTGGCTGGGGGGTTATTTCTTTTGGGACTTTGGCATGGGTTAGGTAAAGGCATGGCTTAGTAAATTTTGGAGCGTGGGTTCAATTTGGGTGAAATTATCTTGAATTTGGGTTTATGTTAGGCTAGCCATGACATTGAGCCAAATTGATTGATTACTTTTGTGTGGATGATTGTCATGAGGGGTTTAAAAAAGATTTGGAGTGATTTTTAATTGATTGGAGGTTCAATTTGAGGGATTTTGGGCACTTGATCAATTTGAGGATGTTGGGTTGGACTTGGGTTGAGTTTGGGTTAGAGTTGGGTTAAGTCCAAATTGAGAGTTAAAAATAATCTAGGGGAATGTCATTAAGAGTTCTCAACATTAACTGGGTGTCAATTCTGGGGTTAGGGCACACTGCTAAATTGGGGCATATTTGAGAATTTTGGATTTGGGTTGAAATTGAGTGAAATTGAAGCTTTAACATGGTCTATTGAGGGTTAAATTTTGTGTTTTGAGATGTTTCAAAGAGTTTATGATGCATAATTGGGGCAATTGTAAAGATTTAGGGGTTAAATTGAGTGGGATTTTGGTTTTAGGCCAAATTGAGGCTTTTTGATTTGAGTTAAAATTGGAATCAATTGTGGGTCAATTGGACTTAGATCTTGTTTGAATTGAGTTTTATCATGATGAACTTAAATTTAGATTTTAAATTGGGGGAAATTGAGGTCAAATTGATGGACATTTAGGGCGAATTTGGGGAAATTGGGGTTTTAAGGGTAGTTTGGGGCTTTTTGTCAAAGTTAGTAAAATTGATCAAATTGGGTTTAATTGAAGAGTCCAAATTGATTTTAGGGACATTTGAGATGATTTTGAGGGTTTGGGGAAGTTTGGGCCACCAAGGGTACTTTTTAAATTTTGACAAATTTAGGGGTATTTTGGTAATTTTTGCAATTTTGGGATGTTTTGGTCAATTTGGGTAGTTTCAAACAGTTTGAGATGATTTGGGGGAAAGGCTAAGTTTGTTATTTTGTTGAAAGTGGGGTGCCAACCATCCTATTTGAGCCATAGACTAAAGGAATCCCCATTTGGGTCTACTAAGTACTGAACTTGGCTAGCCTAGGGCTACTGGGTTTAGGGAATCTTCTACATGTGTCTCCCAAAAGATGAAGGGATCATGGTCAACAAGCTTGGGTTTAGGGTTGTGAGTGAATGTGAGTGAACTATCTCTAGACCAACACACAATATCAACCCTAAGGCGGACCAGTCCTATGGGGACTTCCCTTGAGTTGCCCCATATTGACCCCACCTACCAAATGCTAGAGGTCAAGACTAATATGTAAAACTTCAAGTTGAGTAGAGAAGTGTTTAGAATTTATAATGGTGTGGGTCCCTTTTCTAGTTCTCTAGGAATAGTAAATAATAAATTCCTATGGCTTGACCCTAGACTACTAAAGAGGAAAGACCTATACCTCAATCAAAAGTCAGCTCAGCATTTAGAGGTCAAGAAAGTCTGTAGTATTGGTTTGAAGTCAATCAAGTTTTACCGTGCTTCCCCTTCTACTTGTTCTGAAAATCATGAAAATTTAGAACAGGATTCTAATGAATTAATGGAATTACGTTTTGATTACTTTTCTCATTGTGTACAAAATTAATTCAACTGGGATATGTGCCAAAGAAAATGCCAAAGCATAAGCTACAACTTTTTAAGAAATTGTGGGATGTTAAAAGTCGAACTCCTAACTCCAAAGAAGGTCTTGGATTTGGTGTTGTAGGATCAGTCAATGAATCTAAATTTTACATGGTTGTGACTAGCGAATTGTTAGATGATTGCCTTGATGTAAAGGAAGACTCTCAAAATCAATTAATAGGTGATGTCTGATACACAAAAATATATGGTGTTTTAGACACTTTTTTATACCTATTTATGAGTTATTGCATTTTAATGGAAGGTATTTGTGTTTTTTTATTTCAGGTAAAAGTAAAAAGGTGAAAATTTTTAAAAGGAGTGAAAAATGATCAAATTTGGAGCAAAAATGCAAAAATGGAGCAAAAGTGTTTTGGTGCCAAAGCACCAGATCCGACGCTTAAGCATCGGTGAAACAGAGAAGGTCGCGCCTAAGCGCCAAAGGCAGTTATTTGATGGGTTAATTCAGTTTTTCAAATTTTTAAGGGACATTTGAGGCAACTAATGGCTAAAGAGGGTGGTTATGACAACTAGAAATGAAAATATGGTTAAAATACTTTGAATCGGGACACATTTTGAAGAGATACCAAGTCACCTTTTGGAAAATTATAAAAGAAGGAAGTTGAGAGAAAAAAAGGGGGGAGTCCTGAGAAGTTCATGAAATAGTTCGTGGAGGAACTTTTGGAGAGATTTTTCAGGCACCACAAATTTACTTCATCATTTATGTATTTAATTTTATTGTGAGAGTTAATAGTGTTGTAAGAAAGAAGAGATTCAAAGAACTTCAAGAGTGGTGGAGGATTTTAGATAAGTTTTTATCTTTATTTTTAAATTACTATTGATTTTAATCGAGTCTTCTTGTTGGTTTGACAATGTTTTCCACATTTAAACTAAAGTATGGTTTTGTTTTCTCCATGGATTCTGAGTAGGTTTCTTTATCTTTCTCCTTAAAATGATAAGTAATTAAAGTTTTGGATGGAAGTTGTGGAGAGCA
>NW_018165455.1:34500-53585 GCF_001263595.1 Phalaenopsis equestris | reverse complement strand
AGAGTATTAATCTTTAATGTTGGAAGAAGTTATTATGAGTTAATTCCATGTACTTCATTTACTTCTTGATCTGGCCCATCTAAATGTTAAAATTTGTTGTGAGAACATGTAAGAACCGGGATGGTATTGTCTCAGTCAATAAATGGAAAGAATCACAAAGGTTGTATGAATGAGAATGTAATTCATATGATTTAGTGCAAATAAATAAGGAAATAATCTTTGATGGGTGTAGATTTAGAGGACTTTAGAGTGACAGGCTAAAGCCCCCAACTTGGTTTATTTTTTTTATGTTATGATAGGAGATGATAGTCCATCTGGTGGAGGGAATCGAGGGAACTCTAGAATGAGAGCTTGTATCTTCTCTGCTTTGTTAGTCTTCAAAACTATTCAAACTCTAAATTAATCAATTTTCTTTATAGCATCTCTAGTAAGGGTAAAGCATAATATTGCTCCTATTTGGCACAACACAATTTGTATACTTCCAAAATAGAGTTCCTATACTTATTACTGGTTCATAACAAAAAGAAAGATATTTTCATATTTAGTGCTTTTCTTGATGTTTTTCTTTTGCAGAAACTCAAGTTATATTTAAAAGTTGTTTTTATTTTGTAAAAATTTGAAAAATACCAAAAAAAAATTGAATTTTAATTACTGTAAAAATATCTATATTTAAAGTAATTGTCTTTTTGAAATAGAAAGTTTGTTATTTAAAATCACATATCGTGAACACTCTCTGTCTGTTCGATATTCGCGACTTAATTAGAAAGTTCTATATTACTTGATATCGATATGTATATTTGCATAGTGTCCCAATATATACTAAGTTAAAAAGTTAAATTCTTATTTTCTCCAAGATTAAGTTTTTGGTACTGTTGCAAAATAAGGAAAGATAAGTGAAAAATATAATCAAATACATTGTTATACAGTTATATATAAATAGTTGGGATCAAGTTTTTGGTATCATTGTTAGGGAGATTGGTAGTTACATATAAATAGTTGAGATCAAGTTTTTGGTATCATTGTTAGGGAGATTGGTTGAAAGCAAATTTCTATTTTAGAAAGTCTTATTTAAACTTTAAGAGTTATTGTAGAAATATCTTATTATAGTATTTTATTTTTTGTGTGTGTGTTTTATTTTATTTTATTTTAGTGTATGCATAGTTCAGGTTCCGAAGGACTAGTGCACTACGATTCTAAATTAGAGAGAATTGTTAAGAAAATCAGAAAAAACAAAAAATTTAAAAATTTTGAAAAATCTAAAAAATTTACCAAAAGGGCAAACCAAAATGATCAAAATGTTGAAATTCATCAAGAATTTAGACCTTTACGAGATTATGTCAACCCTACAGTAGATGAACTTCATTATAGTATTCAAAAAGCTACTGTAGTTGCTAATTCATTTAAACATAAAACTGCTATTATCCAAAATAATTATCCAAAAGGTATAAAATAATTAGTTTGAGGGATCACCAACTGAAGATCCAAATTTACATCTTGACAATTTTTTAGAATTATGTGCTACATTTAAATGTGATGGTGTATTAGATGACGTCATAAGACTTAGGTTATTTTCTTTCTCATAGAGGGATAAAGCTAAGATGTGGTTGAATTCGTTAGCACCTGAATTTTTAACTTCATTTTTTGTGAGGTTTAGTTTCTTCTTAGGATTTAAGGTCTAGCCTTAGGATTCTCCCTTCGACTATCCTAGTGCCTTAGAAATGGGACCCATCTCATTTTAGAAATTCAAAGTTCTTTTATACTCTTTTGAAGTTCTATGTGTGGTTCTTGACCTCTAGTAAGTAGAAGGTTGAAACTAACATGAGGGAACTCAAAAGGAGTCCCTATAGGTCCTTTAAGCCCTAGGATTGCCTTTTGCACAATTTGCACCTTCACACGCACAAACTTTACGATTCGACCAGTTGGCGCACATAGACATCAAAAGTCATGTCGCTCGCACTTTTATTTGTTTCATAATAAATTAAAATTAAAATTAATTTTCAGAATGATTGATCTCAAGTAGAGTTTTGATGAAAATTGAATTTGACACATTTTTTACCTGGTCGTTGACAAGGTTGTCTGGACGACCCTGAATGACAGAATGGACTACACCGGTGCGTTCGAAATGTCGAATTCACCTAGGAAGGAAACCCACTTTGTTGTAATTTCTTACACGAGAAAATAGCATGCAAATCGAGGGATTATCAATATTAATTAAAAAAAGGATTCTTTTTACCGAAATGTTCAAGTCCCTAACTTAACGCAAGCCCCATCTGCCCCTTCCTCCCATTCGTGACCTCCTCGTCTCACGCTCTCTTGATAGAGAGTTGACTCCTGTCCCTGACATCTCCTTTCCGAACTCCTCCTTCCCGGAGTCCTCACCTGCTTAAATCTATGCTTCCTTGCCCGAGCACCTTGTTCCGAAGCCGACACCTGGTTCATTTTTCCCTTCACAGGCTACGGGCTTCCTACTCGGGTAAGGGTTGACCCTGGCAAGCTTGTTCCCTGAAGCACTTGTTTGGCAATTCCATCTTCTTCCTTATGATTCTCTCGCGGCCACCCTGCTTGCCGCTTGGTCCTTTGCTCTTTGGTTGCCTCACCTCCGGTAAGTAGAGGGCATTTCTTCTCCTCCCTTTCGGGTATAGAAGGCCTTCATTGAAAGACTTTGGGGGTTGTTACATCTTTGGTTGGTTGTGTGCATTCGCTGCTGCATTCTTGAAGCGTTTGGGTTAGGGGTCTTGTTCTTTTGCATCAAGGTAAGGTTCTTCTCCTTCTTTGGATTATTTAAGCCGCAAAGATTTCTTTCCTTTCTCTCCGATCAGACCATAAGAAACTTCAATCGAGTAAACCTAAACCTGTTGTATCTTTGGCTTGAATCATGCATGTTGCTTTGAATTTTCTGTTTTAGTTGGATCTGAGTTCAAATTTGTTGAAATTGTTACATTCTTTGGGCTATCTTTGTGGCATATGAGTGATGACACACTTTTTTTTTTAATTACAAATGGTTAGTTTAGATATTACACTAGAAATTTTGAATCAAAATTTTCTCTTCATTTATTGATTTACAAGAAACCTTCGAACAAAACTATGCGTTATCCTTTTCTTCTAGACAAATTTTGTTTGGATAGTATTTTTATTTGTCTTGCTTGAGAAAGAAATGAGATTCACGATTATGCTAGAGAGAATCTTGAAGGGAGAGCTTCTTGACTTCCTTTGACAACCCTCATCTATGACAAATTTGTAAGGCCTCCACCTTTGTGTTTCAATATTGACATATATATGTATATATACCAAAGATCTCTTATGAATTTACATATGTGATAATAAATTGTAAAGGGTTGTATAAATACCAATCAAATGCCTATGAAAACTCCATATGTTTTTAATACTTATGTGTTTATATGCATAGCATCTCATTTTATCAAATATATGTGCATAAAACTTAAATCTTGATACTCTTGCAAAATCTAATCTTTAAAATGAAGTGTTAAACTTCAGGTTTGTTTTGAATCCATTGTGTTTAAGTATGTAAACACTATTCCAGCATGCGTATACACATTTTTATTTTTTTTAATGGGCTTAGATGTTTAAAACACTTGAATCCAATTGCATGTGTAGATTTTAAGATACTTGTGCGTTTACATGTATAAATACTTTATTTCAGCACATTTATGCGTAGATTTTCAGACTCTTATGGGTATACATGTAAAACACATACGCTTTACAATATATATATATATGCAGAATTTTAAGTGTTTATGTATGTAAACACATTCATTTCAACACATATATGCAGATTTCTTTCAGAATTTTAAGTGTTTAAATATGTAAACACTTTTCTTCAGCATATATATATGCAGATTTTTCCAAATCTTACGAATGTTTACATGCCTATATACTTTTATCTTCACATGCATCAAGGTTTGCAGATATTTAAGTATTTACACGAATAAACACTTCATTTCATATTGTATATTTAGATTTTTATGTGTTTATATGTATAAACACTTTTCTCAAAACATGTGTGTGCAGAATTTTAAGTGTTTATATATATAAACATAATCGTTTCAACACATATATGCAAATAAGTGGAAATTGAGTGGTATGCATGTAAATCTGTTATTATTCTTTAATCATTGTACTTGAGACCCATCATTTAACTTTCTTTTTTGCAATTAAAGTATGAAATACAAGCTCCAAATATTGTTAATGATTGGGCTGAAATTTTGCATGGTTTGTTTGGAACCTTTTGGATTCACTTGGGGTATCATCGCTTTATGTAATTACACTTTTGGTAGGAGTTAAACCATTAGCACTCCCGCATATATTTGCACATTTGATATTTAAAGCTTGGGAGTTTAATGGTGTGTTCTTTGTGTTTGCTTGCGAGTAGAATACATGTATTTGAGGAAATGCTTATTTCTCTATTGGTTTGGATGAGTTAAATAGATGTTTCATTCTATTTGATGCTTTATTGTCATTGAATTTGCAAAGGGTGGGCTCGTCCTACTTATCTCAACGAATTCAGTTATGCAAGTAACTTAGTCATCTTTCCATCCGATATCTCTTTTTGCCCATGCTTGAGCTTACTTGAAGCTTATAAACTCAAAGTTCATATCACTTGAATTCTAAAATTTTGAAGTGCCTCTTTGAGGATCTCTTTTTGCCCATGCTTGAGCTTACTTGAATTCTAAAATTTTGAAGTGCCTCTTTGAGGATCACTTTATTTATTATTTCCTTTAATAAAGTTTAAACGTTATTTGGAGACTTTAAGTAGTGCTATTTGGGTAGTGTTATTTGGGCTGATTAAAAATGTTGTTTGGAGAGGGCTTTAAACACCTTTTGGGAGTTAATTTGATTATTGTTTTGAAGGAATTTAAATGATTTTAGGCCGATTTACTTGCAGTTTTACCCCTTCGCTTTGTTGATTTCTTTTTAGAAGTGGGTCAGCCTCCTTCGCCATTGATTTATTTTTGTTAAAATGGTCAAGTTAAAAATGAGAGTTTCTGATTTAATTATTTTCATGATTAATTCAAACCTTAAAAAAAAGGAGGGGTAATCTGATGGGAGGGAACTAAAAGAAAAAAAAAACAATGATAGTTAGTCTGTTGAGATGAGTGAAACCTAAGGGAAACTAGAGTAGCAAATCATTCACCATTTTTCTACAGAAATGTGAGAACTTTTGAGAATTGGAAGGAAGTAAGAGCCTAAATGATTCAAGAGTTAGGGGCATGAATTGAAAGATCAATAGGCTATCAATTAAGACCCTTAAGCATTAGTTAGACTTAAGCCCAATTGTTTTAATTGGATTGAAGCACATTTCATGAATCATTTTGGCAAAATTATAGGTTTACCCCCTAGGTTTGAAGAGTATCATAGTGAGCTAAGTTTGATCTAAAGATGTTCGAGGATTAATTGGAAAACATTTAGCTAGGGAAACACATTAATTCACTTCAAGCTCAGGTTTGAAGTGTAGGCTTTCTAGATTTTAGGAGCACACCTTAGGCGAGAGTTCATCTACCTAATTTTCAAATGGATACTGAAGCTAAGCACTTGACCTTGTTCCACAAATCAATTAAATCACTAGACACGAGGATGCTCCAGGCTGTGGTTCATGACTGACTTAATTATATCAAATAACAAAATTCTCGTCAATGCTCTGGGATTTGAGCATGAATCTTACACTCAAATCCTCCTGGCAATTGAGGGCAATTGAGTACATTTCCAATGTCACATATAACCTGGTTTGTTATACGTGACATTGTGTTTTTGTTTTACTCGTTCGTGGTCTCTCTATTATTGTTATACGTGACATCGTGTTTTTGTTTTACTCGTTCGTGGTCTCTCTATTATGATTTTATTATATCAGGTTTTCTAGCAATTTGTTTATGTTTCCTGCAATTTGTTGTTCTTCTTTTTGCACTATTCACTTAAACGTACTAGCTAAACTCCTTCTATAGAGAACAGTAGGACATGTTTGGAGGCACACCGAGCTCTTGATAACCAACAATTGCATGTACATTTAAATTTAAAATTGAACCTGAAACTGCTACGACATGGAGCTTGGAGCTAACACCATGGGCAGCCAACAAGGATGAACAGAAGATCAACTTTGAGAGAGATAACAGATCTACAATAAAAAAACCTTTCTTTAGTTTAAATAATAAGTCATAGGACTTTGAGGTAGTCTGTCTAGTGCGACATAAATCCTCATTTTATCTTTTAGGCTTTTGCATAGCCAGGTTGTGCATTCTAAGCCCTAACTCGCTTTAGGCTCTGAGGTTGTCGTCTGATATGACATAAACCTTCCAGACCGTCTGTGCGACCATGTCACGCAATTATAAGTCCTAAATAATAATTAGCAAGATGAAACATCAACTAACATCTTCTCAAAATTGAAGCTAAACAGTAGGATTGTTTGAGAAGTCATTGAGGTTCTTCTCAGGATCCATGACATCCCCTAGTTCCTCTCCATTTAAATTCCTCAACAATGTTCCAAATTTGAGCCTTTCTAATTTGACACTCCTTGGTCCATTCTTTGAAAATTTATACCTTTTAAAATTCTTGAAGATAATTATTGATGATCTAAATTGAGAGTTTTCTTAGGTGACTTCGGTTATCTAAGATGTAATTAACTATAAGGGCTTGCCCTTACAGAAAAAGTTAAGAACCCAACTTAATATGAATCCTATCTAAATTTTTTATATTAGACAAGGGAACTTTTTGTTCAACACAAAGGTTTGCAGAGTAAAATGGATGTCATAAATTCCTTAGTTTATTTAATCAAGCTCACCAGTAGGTTATGTATCTATTTCTTGGGATGGATGTATCACTTATGTTGTTGCGCTTGTTTAATTAAACTATTGTTTATATCAGATCAGTTCGGTCTCGTATTTTCAAAATTAAACAATTACTTTTCTGAACTATATACATACATTAATTAAATGAAATATCTCTTTCCCAATTTGTCGACTGACATGAATCTATCAAAACTTGGGGTGATTTAGAAAAATTCCTTGCTAAATATTTTCCACCATCAAAACCTACAAAGCTTAAAAATGATATTACATCTCTTAATTAGTTTGAAGGGGAATCTATTTATGAAGCATGGAACGATTTATAGAAATCTTAAGAATGTATCCACACCATGCTATACCAGATTTATTCATAATTCAAACTTTTTATAATGGATTAGGTGGGTCTCTTAGATCTATTATCAATGCTTCTGTTGGTGGTTCATTGATGTCAAAAAAATTTCATGGCGCTTATGCTTTAATTAAAGAAATGACTACCAATAATTTTCAATGTTCTTTGAGAGGGTAAATTCTAAGAAAGTAGCTAATATTCATGAATCTGATGCAGTTACTATGTTAGCAAATCAAGTTGCTGCAATTTCAAGGAAGTTAGACCAATTTGGAATGAATTTTTTTCAGCCAATTCATATGATTGAAGAGAATTAATTAGAAAAAATGGTAGAGTCTCAAGCATCATTAGAAACTTTAAATGTCATAAATAAAAATGTCATAAATAAATGTCATAAATAACAAGCAGAATAACCCATATTCAAATTATTACAACCCAGGTTGGAAGAACCATGCCAATTTCAATTGTAATAATACTACAGGTAGTAATAATCAACAATGGGGGAACAATCAAGTAAACCCATTAGGAAACTGGAACAACCAAAGGCAATAATAATAATAGATCTACTTACCCTCCAAGTTTCAACTGTAATCAGCAATTTATGGAGAAGAAGTTGTCTATAGAAGAAGTGGTGTTACAAATGGGAAATCAGTTACAAAATCAATGAGCTATAATTAGAAATATTGAGAATCAACTTGGACTAATCACAAATTCATTAAGTAATATATCCCAAGTAACACTTCCTAGTAATACTGAAACAAATTTGAAGGACGATAATAAAGAGTAAGTAAAAGCCGTTCAACATAGAAGCGGAAGAGAGTTGGATGGGATGGTAGGGTTTGAAAAGAAACTGATGTAGAGAGAGAAGAAATTGAAGAATCAAAATGAGACACTCCAAAAGATTCTGAAAGATCTATTTCTCCACAGAAAATTGATTTGGAAAAACGACCACCTCCATTTCCTCAGAGACTTTGTCAACTGAAGTTGGATAAGCAATTATCAAAATTTATGGAAATTTTTAAGAAGCATACCATTAATATTCCATTTGGTGAAGCCTTAGAACAAATTCAAAGCTATGTAAAGTTTATGAAGGATATTCTCAACATGAAAATAAAGTTTGAAGATAATGAGACTGTTGCACTTATTGAGGAGTGCAGTGCTATAGTTTAGAAAAATCTTCCTTAAAAGCATAAAGATCCAGGTAGCTTTATAATTTCATGTGCAATAGGTGACATATTTTATGGGAGAGCTTTAGGTGATTTAGGTGCAAGCATTAACATTATGTCATTATCAATACTTAAAAGATTAGGATTAGGAGAAATAACCCCTACTACTATAACTATATAGTTAGTAGATCGTTCGATAAAGTACCTTAAAGGAGTTATAGAAGATGTCATAGTGAAAGTGGATCAATTTATCTTTCTTGTTGATTTCATTGTGTTGGATATAGAGAAAGATAAAGAGATACCTATCATTTTGGGGAGACCTTTCCTAGCCATAGGAAGCGCAATCATAAATGTGCACAAAGGAGAGTTAACAATGCACGTCAATGATCAAACTGTTACTTTTAACATTTCAAGATCAATGAAATATTTTACAAAAGGTTACAAAAGGTAAAAAAGGTAAAGATGATGAATGTTATAGAATGGATGTTATATGATATCTGAGTGAATGCAATTTCAAAACTAATTATGAAGAAAAATTTGAAGTAAAAGATTTGGAACATGAGCATGAAGAGGAATTAGATCGATGTGACGTGAAGATCCTTATAAGGAAGATTCAAACTATGTTTGAGAAGTTTTGAAATTTTGGACACGATAGAGAAAGATAAATCATTTTGTCCATCAATAGAAAAAACCTCCTGAAGAAAATAGAAAAAACCTCCTGAACTTGAGTTGAAGTTACTTCCTGATCATTTAAAATATACCTTTTTAGGTGATTCCTCTATTTTACAAGTTATAATTTCCTCAAAGTAAATGATGGAAGAAAAATAAAGATTGATGAAAATTTTGAAAAAATATATGAAATCCTGTGAAAGCCTTTGGATGGAAAATAGCTAATATTAAAGGAATCAGTCCTTCAATTTGTATGCATAAAATTCATATGGAACAGAACTGTAAACCCAGGGCTAATCCTTAAAGGATATTGAGTCCTATTATGAAAGAAGTTGTTAAGAAAGAAATTTTAAAATGGTTAGATGCTAGAATTATCTACCCCTACCCTATTTCCAATAGTGCAAGGGTTAGTTCAATTCACTGCGTTCCTAAGAAAAGAGGAGTAACTGTGATTGTGAATGAAATAATGAATTAATACCTACTAGATAAGTCATAGGATGGTGAATATGCATTTATTATAGAAAATTAAATCTTGCCACAAGGAAAGATCATTTTACATTACCCTTTCTAAATCAAATGCTGGATAGACTAGCTGGATAGACTAAATGTTGGATAGACTAGCTGAGCATAAATAGTTTTATTTTTTGGATGGATATACTTGTTAGCACCAAATACAAATAGCTCACGAAGATCAAAAGGAAAGAACCATTACAAGTCTTTATGGTACATTTGCTTTTAGAAGAATGTCATTTTGTTTATGTGTTTATGTAAAATGCCCCTACTACATTTCAAAGATGTATGATGGCAATTTTTTGTGATTTAATTGAAAAAGGGATTGAAGTGTTTATGGATGATTTTTTAGTGGTTGGAACTTCATTTGATTCATGTTTAGAACATTTATCAAAAGTTCTTAAGTGTTGTGAAGAAATAAATTCAGTCCTTATTTGGGAAAAATGCCAATTTATGGTAGCAGGAAGAATTGTGTTAGGACATCAAATATCAAAAAATGGTATAGATATAGATCCTGTTAAAATTCAAGTGATCGATAGTTTACCTTATCCGACAAATATAAGGGAAATTAGGAGTTTTTTAGGACATGTTGGATTCTACAGACAATATATTAAAGACTTTTCAAAAATTGCTAAGCCTTTATACCATTATTGGAGAAAGATGCAATTTTCAATTTTGATGAAGAGTGCCTATAAGCTTTTGAGTTATTAAAAGAAAAATTAATCACTGCACCAATTATAGTTTCACTAGATTGGGGAAAACCTTTTGAGCTTATGTGTGATGCTAGTGATTATGCTATTGGAGTTGTTTTAGGACAAAGAGTCTCTAGCAATAGTATATGTCTTTGAAAAATTTAGATCATGTTTAATTGGAACTCATTGCGTAGTGCATGCAGATCATTCTACTATTAAGTACTTAGTGAAAAAGGAGGATACTAAACCAAGACTTATAAGATGGATTCTTCTTTTGCAAGAATTTGACTTTGAAATAGTAGATCGGAAGGGGACTAAAAATCAAAGGTCTGAGCATCTGATCATTTGTCCAGATTTGAGTAAGAAAAACCACTCTGTTTTGAAAAATAAATTAATGAAAATTTTTCATATTAAAAACTATTCAATATTAATGAGTGGCGTGTTCCGTGGTATGCCAACATTGTGAACTTTCTTGTAAGTGATATTATACACTTTTGAATGACTTTCCAATAGAAGAGAAAATTTATATATGAAGCTAAGACTTATTTTTGGGATGGACAATTTTTTATATAAGTAAGGAAGGGATCTGATTATTCGAAGATGTGAACCTTTAGAAGAAACTTATGAAATTATCTAAAAATGTCATAATTCTGAGTTTAGGGGACATTTTGGTGTTGATAAAATAATATACAAAGTTTTGTAATCTATATTTTATTGGCCTACAATGTTTAGAGATGTTAATGCTTATATTAAAACTTGTGATAGATGTCAATGAGTAGGCAATATTTCTGGGAGAAATGAGATGCCCCTCAATTATATGCTAGATGTTGAAATATTTGATGTTTGTGGATTAGATTTTATGGGACCATTTATACCATCTTTCAGAAGTTTATATATACTGTTAGCAACTGACTATGTATCCAAATAGATAGAAGCTATTTCTTTACCTTGATGTGATGCTCAAAGTGTTGTAACTGACTATGTATCCAAATAGATAGAAGCTATTGCTTTACCTTGATGTGATGCTCAAAGTGTTGTAAATTTTTTTAAAATGAACATACTTTGTAGATTTGGGATGCTGAGAGTTATCATAACGGATGGGGAAAGTTATTTCAGAAATGCCATAATGGAGAAGTTATTAAAGAATTATCATATAAACCATACAATTGCTACTGCTTATCATCCTTAGACAAGTGGTTTGGTTGAAAATAAGTAGTTTGGCTAAATTATCCAATCAGGAAATTAAATGAACTATGAAAAATTCTTTGAATCCAACAAAAATGGATTGGTCAGTCAAACTTGACTATACTTTGTGGGCTTATAGGACTGCATACAAAACTCCTCTATTTGGGAAAGCTTGTTATTCACCAGTTAAACTTTAACATAAAGCATATAAGGCGATTAAAGAGTTTAATTATAATTTGAAAGATACCAGTATAAAAAGATTATTACATATAAATGAGCTTGAAGAGATAAGGAATGAGTCTTATGAGAGTGCTAAGATTTATAAAGAAAAGATGAAGATATGGCATGATTGAGGATTCTTACTAAAATTTTTCAACTAGGGCAACAAGTTTTGCTATATAATGCAATGTTAAGATTATTTCCAGACAAAATTAAGTCCAGGTGGATGGGCACATTTGTTGTGATGAAGGTTTATCCTTATGGTGTTGTAGATATCAAAGATCCTAAAACTAAGAAAGTATTTAAAGTGATGGCCATAGAATGAAACCTTATTTTTTAGGGGATCAACATAAATTTAACAATCGAATGATGTTGGGTCAACCACAATGAGCACTGATTATGTCGGGCTGACAACGTAAAACCAAGCTCTTTATGGGAGGCAACCCTGGCCATAGAATGAAACCTTATTTTTTAGGGGATCAACATAAATTTAACAATCGAATGATGTTGGGTCAACCACAATGAGCACTGATTATGTCGGGCTGACAACGTAAAACCAAGCTCTTTATGGGAGGCAACCAACAGTTATTAGTGTGCTTTGTTTTAAATGTTGTTTGTATGTGATTAAGAAAATTTGAGATAGTATTTTTGAGACTATTATGTGTTAGTATTGATTTTTAGACTTTATTTAGTGATCTAGATGTGCTAGAATGAGGATTTGGACGTTAAGTTGACTGGTGAAAAATCGAGCACTGGCGCTTAAGCACTAATATTTGGCGCTTAAGCGGTTAAGAATCATGTGCAAAATTCAATTTCTAGAAGTTTTAACCGCTAATTGGTTAACTTAAACATGTCATGAAAGTTTTAAGACGTTCCTAGAGATTATTTATAGGATTTATGCCTATAAATAGAAGGGTTTGTGATGGAATTTCACCCAAGAATTATTTTTAGCCCTAAAAGTCAAAGAGAAAGAGAGATTTTGAGAAAATGTCTTCATGGAAGATGGATTTGAAGAAAAAGGAAGAGGCCATGTGGAAGAAATTCATTAGTCAAAGTGCACAAGAGATGTATAACGGTTTCTTAGCCCTTAGTATTGAAGGAATAGCATAAAAGATCAACAAACTTGAGACTAGTGTGTCTTTACCTAAGACAAAGGTAAATGAAATTAATGTACATCTGGAGCATATTGGATGGCAATTAAAAATGCAATTTAGCCATACTAGTTATGTAGAAGAAGTGGATAAGGAGATGTATCTTAAAAAGAAATGGATTGAAGAAGATTTTATTAGAGCTCGTCACCACCGTCCATTTTATCAACTCTATATTTTGAATGCCCAAGGAGAGACTAATGAAAGCAAATGAAGAGTTCCAACAAATGAAGACTGAATTTAGTTTTAGTGTTAGAGTTTTTTTGTTAAGAGTCATTATTTTTATGTGTTAGTGTTAAATCTTGTTTTTATTGTTTGTCTTTTATGTGTTTAATTGAGTATGTTTGTTTAGTATTTGTATTTAGGAAAAAATTTCTAATTTGAGACTCTTTACAATGAGAATTATGTGTTGAATGTTGCATGTAATAGTTCGTAAATGAATATATGTGTTTGTTTGAGTGAAAATTTGTGTTATTTTAGACTTGGAGAATTTTGAGAGATATGAGAGTTAGAGGAGAGTAAAATAGTAATTTAAGTGTTGTAAGAGCATTTAGGGGTGGTATACTTAGGCTTAAGCTCGATGTAACCCGAGAGGCAGGCACCTAAGCACCACTTATCCGTGCTTAAGCTCCGGTTCACAAAAATCGGCCTGCAAATTCTTAAAGGTGAAAAATAACACTAAAAAATCTCCATTTTTACTGTTGTCGTCATCTTCTTCCTCTCGAGCTTGCGATTTTGAAGTTATGGCAAACCTTTTAATGGTGTTTCTTGGTGGATTTGAGCCAAATTTGCTAGATTTTTTATTTCTTGAGGTAAGAGCTTCACTTCAATGTAAAAATGTTTGATTTTCACCATGTATTTTGAGTACATTTGGAAAAACCCAAAAATCACTATTCATGGTGAAGAAATTGCATAGAAAGTGTAGTTTATGCTTATAAGAGTTAAGTTTAGTAGATTAGTCCTGATTTTGAGGTTATTGTGGAATTTTGTGAAATTTGTAGTTGATTTTGAAGTTATTGTGGAATTTTGTGAAATTTGTAGAATGACCCCAAGAATGAATAGGAATAAGGGAAAGACCCACTTTAATTCGAGCAAGTTTGTGAGTTTAAAAGCTCAGGACATATATAGTAATGCTCTACAGTCACAAAAAAAGATTCCTGAGAGGTGTTTTAAAAATTCAGGTTGATCCGAGGAAGATTTGATGGTTCGACGATAATGAGAACGATTCTGTTGTTTTTCTTCTACGGCTGTGATATCTTTAGTATGGGAGTTTTATGCAAACTTTCCTGAGGTGGAAGAGGATCGAGTCATGGTCGGAGACAAATTGGTACCTTTTTTACCGGAGGTAATCAATATGTTCTACCATTTACTACCATATAATTTATGTTTCTATGCGAACTATAGCTCGACTGAGATGAAACTGGATGAGATTATTTCATATTTGACTATTAGAAGGGGACTCTGGAAAATTACTAATGAAAAGAGAGTCAACTTTTCCACTTCAAAGTTAAGTGCACAATCGAAGTTTTGGCGCTACTTTATTTCAGCTAGTATGTTTCTGACGAATCATCTTAGTGAAATTACGAGGGAGAGAGCAACATTGATTTATTGTACTCAGGATAGCAAGCTTATCAATATTTGAGCTTTGATTTATCAGACTACCATCAGTTCTTCCACTTCCTCTACTATTGCAGGTCTGGGACTTGCTTCCTTGATCTTTTCTTTATGTGAGCAGACTGGTGTGAGATATGATAGCTAGAAATAGGTGTTGCTGCCTCTAAAGTCAATTACAAGTGTAATATGAAATTGTATTCTGAGCACTCTATTTTTGGTTGGAGAGGAGGATTTTTGAGAAGTTATGGAATGTCGACGTCTGCTGCATCCACCTCTGTTGCTTCTACATTGAGACCATCTACCTCATGAACATCTACTTCTAGAGGTAAGTCTACTAAAACTAAGGATCAATTATTGTAGGGTATGATAGATAATATTAACTATACATGAGATAAGGTACAAAATTTTGAAAATTTTGTAGATCATATTGATGGGTATGCTAGAAGGCATAGTGATTATAAGGAGAAATTTCACTCACCTTTGGAAAACCTCATTAGGTGTAACCAAGGAGTGAAATTTCCTTCATATCCAAGATTCCCTCATTATGTGCCTACAGATGTCTGGAAAAGCGTTGATTCGGATGATGAGGAGGAGGACTAAGTTATTTTTATATTTGTAATATGTGATAGACTACGTGGTGTGAACTCGAGACATTTGAGTTTGTGTACTTGTTTAGACTATGTGATGTGTTAGACTTTTTTTTAATTATTATTGTGATGTTTGTGTTTTATTA
The DNA here is from genome assembly GCF_001263595.1 of Phalaenopsis equestris. Taxonomy (NCBI): domain Eukaryota; kingdom Viridiplantae; phylum Streptophyta; class Magnoliopsida; order Asparagales; family Orchidaceae; genus Phalaenopsis; species Phalaenopsis equestris. The sequence goes on along the minus strand of NW_018165455.1, from coordinate 38,509 downwards.
GTATTTTGTTTTAAATTCTATGGTTGTAATTGTTGTTCTATGTTGAGTAATGTGTTTTAGTTAGTTAGGATTGAACTTATTTTTATGTCTTTTGAAAAGTTGAAAATCTTGCTAGCTTTAATTTTAAAATTTAATTTCAGAAAATTGCTGCCCTGTATTTTTCTTTTATCTTGTTAGCGTGTTAGTTTTTATGTTTAGACTGTGAAATCAAAGTTAGTGTGTTTGTTTGTTTTTATGTCTATACCCACTACTTAGAAGTATAATGAATCTCTACATGTTGAATTAAAATTAATTTGATCAAAAATTAATTTTACTCCTGTTTCAAAAATTAATTTTACTCCTATTTTTAGTTTTATACTTGTATAATTAGGGTAAAAAAATTCGTGTAAGCATATTATTTCCAATTTTATTCCTACTTATATGTATCTTCTGTTAAACTATTTAATCTTGCTAAAAATTTAAGCTTGGGGGGAGATTGAAAAATATTTTGAAAACTTGAATTTTATTTGTTCTCAAATGTGCTACAAGTGAATTTGATTTGAAAAGAAAATTGATCATGTATATCAAGTTATATTAGGGAAGTAAAATTTGATTATAGAAATGAGTAAGAAAATTTAGTTAAAATTCATAGTAATGAAGAAAAACTTTCAGTTAAAAATTTTTAGTGTAGAAAATGTTAAATATAGAGTAATTATATTTAGTAAGAAAAATTGTGTTTTTAAAAATTTAGAAATTTAGACTATTATTATTAATACTTAAATTTATTTTTTTAAAATAATTTTCAAAACTTTTACTATATTTACAAGTAAAAGATTAATATCAGGACTTTGCTTTAGGAAAGGAGAAGTGAGAATCAAAACTATTAAAGGCCTATCCAGACATAGTAATCCTTGCTTTAAAAAGAAAAAAAGATAAAAAAAAGTAAGAAAAGGAAAAAAGAAAAATAATAATAAAAGGAAAAAGAAAAAAGAAAAAGAAGGAGGGAGAAGCTTGTGGATAAGTGCCTAATCAAAAATTTGTTCCACATTTGATCTTTTTAATGTATAAGACTTCACAAACTCTTAAGCTTAAGGATATACTATAGTAAGTAAAATTATTCTTAATAGATTTTTTTTAAGTGGAGATAATAAAATTACTAAATTCTATATTTGAAAAATCTATAATATTTTTGAATTAGATAAGAACTCATATTTTCATATTTCTTAACATTAAAAATTTCTAAACTTTAAGTTGGTCTCATTTACTAAATATTTTTTTCCAAAATGGACTACTATATTTCTAAATCTAAATTGTAGTAACTCCTAAAGAAACTCATATACATATCTTACTTATTTAGTTTTTGAAGATTGAAGAGTCACTTGAGGACAAGTAATATTTTAAGTTTGGGAGATTTTGATACACCTAAAATATATAGTATTTTTAGACACATTTTTATACCTATTTTTGAGATATTTTGCTTTAATGGAAGGTTTTTGTGTGTTTTTCTTTTAGGTACAAGTAAGAAGGTGAAAAAAGCTAAAAAGAGTGAAAAATGATCAAATTATGAGCAAAAATGCAAAAATTGTGCAAAAGATTTTTGGCACCTAAGCGTCAGATCCGAAGCATATGCCTCGGTGAAACCGAGAAGGCGGCGCTTAAGCGCTAGAGGACCCATGTTAAGCAGTAGTGGCAGTTATTTGACAAGTTAATTCAGTTTGCTAAATTTTGAAGAGGCATTTGAACCTCCTATTGGCTAACGAGGGTGGGTTTGACCACTAGAAATAAAAATATGGTTAAAAGACTTCTGAAAGGAGGCATCTTTTGGAAAATACATCAAATCAGGGCACATTTTGAAGAGATACCAAAGCACCTTTTGGAAAATTATTAAAGAAGGAAGTTGAGTAAAGAAGGAAGTTGAGAGAAAAGAGAGAAAAAAGGGGGGAGTCCAAAAAAGTTTTTGAAATAGTTCGTGAAGGAACTTTTGGATAGATTTTTCAGGTACCACAAATTTACTTTATCCTTTTTTTTAGCTTTAATGTGAGAGTTAAGAGTGTTATAAGAGAGATGTAATAAGTTTTTTTCTTTATTTTTAAACAACTTTTTGTTTTAATCAAGACTGATAAGTTTTTTTCTTTATTTTTAAACTACTTTTTGTTTTAATCAAGACTTCTTGTTGGTTTAACAACATTGGATTCTGAGTAGTTTTCCTTATCTTTCTCCTTAAAAGGAAAAGTAATTAAAGTTTTGGATGGAGGTTGGGGAGAGTATTCCAAATCAATTTACTAGGAAGATGGATGTGGTGGTGGTGGTTTTTCCAAATCAATTTTCAGTGGAGAAATCGGTCTTTCAGAATCTTTTGGAGCGTCCTCTTTTGATTCTTCAATTTCTTCTCCCTCTACTTCAATTTCTTTTTGAACCCTACCTTCCAACTCTCTTCCGCTTCTAAGTTGAACAGCTTTTACTTGCTCTTTATTCTGATATTTTAGATTTATTGATTCAGTATTACTAGGAAGTACTACTAGGAAGTTTTCCTTGGGATCTATTACTTAATGAACTTGCAATTTGGCCAAGTTAATTCTCAATATTTCTAATTTTAGCTCCTTGACTTTGTAACTGATTACCCATTTGTAACACCACTTCTTAATAGACAACTTCTTATCCTTAAATTTTGTATTACTGTTGAAAACTGGAGGGATAAGTAGATCTATAATTATTATTCCCTTGTTTGTTCTATTTTCTCAACGGGTTTACTTGGTTGTTCCCCCATTACTGATTATTTTGTTATTCCAGTTAAAGTTGGGATGGTTCTTCCAACCTGGGTTATAATAATTGGAGTATGGGCTATTCTACTTACTATTTATGGCATTCAAAGTTTCTAATGATGCTTGAGAATCTACCATTCGGCCTAATGAATTCTTTTCAATCATGGAAATTGGTTGAGAAAAATTCATTCCAAATTGGTCTAACTTCCTTGAAATTGCAGTAACTTGATATGCTAACATGGTAAATGCATCAGTTTCATGAATTTTGGCTACTTTCTTAGGATTCACCGGCTCAAAAGGCCATTGAAAATTATTGGTAGCCATTTCTTCAATTAAAGCATAAGCATCATGAAATGGTTTTGACATCAATGAACTACCAACAGCGGCATCGATAATTGATCTAAGAGATCCAGCTAATCCATTATAAAAAGTTTAAATTTTTAACAAATCTGGTATAGCATGGTGTGGACGCCTTCTTAAGAGTTCTATAAATCATTCTCATGCTTCATAAATAGATCCTCTTCAAACGGATTAAAAGATGTAATATCATTTCTATGCTTCACAGTTTTTGATGGTGGAAAGTATTTAGACAAGAGTTTTTGTGCTAAATGATACACCAAAAATATATGCTTTTTAAGTCCCATATTTTATACTCATTTTTTATGATATTGCACTTTCATGGAAGGTATTTTGATGTTTTCTTGCAGGTTGTTGATTCTTAGGGTTTAAAGCAAAAAGAAAGAAAAAATGAAGAAATTTAGAGTCAAAATTAAGTTTTTGAAGAAATGCTCAGCGCCGGCAACGCCAAGGTCAGCCCCGATGGCGTAGAACAATTTAACGTTGGAGATTTTTACTCAACGCTGATGGCGCCAGACCAGCACTGACGGTGCCAAAGGCGGTGCAGACCTTGTTTCTAGAAGGTTCGATGTATTTGGATAACTTTTTGAAGAGATTTTGGAGGCACCTCTTGGAGAACCAATCTTGGGCTCTATTTGGGGCCTAATTTTATCAGAAAATTGGCTCCTCTACGTTTTTCACTCCTCTACATTCATATTTTGCTCCACATCCATCCATTTCACTACCATATTGGAGTCAATTAGTGATTTTGGTTTCATAGTTTAGAGTTTTTGTGGTGAGATTTAGTGTGAAACTTTTCGTAAGAGTGTTGGAGCATGAGAAAAGTGAGAGAATTCTTCTTCCCACATTTCTAAGGAAAGGCTACAAAGGATTTGCTTTGAGAAAGAGTTCCAGATAAGTTTGTTTGTTTA
>NW_018165455.1:27547-34160 GCF_001263595.1 Phalaenopsis equestris | reverse complement strand
GTATCCTCCTAGCCTAGCCATGGATTTAGGGACTAAACCTAAGATTAACCAATGATTTTCTATGCACTGTATCAGGGTAAAAAATTAAAATTACTCCTATTTGGCACAATACATATTATAAACATTTATCTCATCTCATTTCACCAAAATTTCATTGTAGTGGGAAGGATGTTTTTTCACATAAGAAATGTTTATTACATAAACATAGTTAGTAGATTTGTAATTATTATTCAAAATTTGCATTTCCGTTTTGCTAATAGTTAAGTAATTTAATTTGGTTAATATCTCAACATTCAAAATTAGTGACAGTGATTTCATTTGATTTTCTCTAAATTTCTTGTTAAAATTTATCATTGCTAACGTACAATTTTCCCGTGAGATCGATATTTGGGGCTTAAATAGAAAATTCATTATTACTTGATAACGATACATATACTTGGGTAGAATCCCATTATTAATTATAATTATATATGTTTTACACAACTTATTTTTCATATAATGATCAAGTTTTTGGCACTGTAGTGGTGTCAACCTCATAAATCCTTACATACACAAAAATTTAAGATCAAGTTTTTGGCGTCGTTGCCGGGGAAGGTAACTGTTAAATTTAATAAAATTAAATATTTTTGATAAATTAGGAAATTTACATTATATATATATATTTTTTGATATATATATATATTTACAAATTAATAAAAACATAAAAAAAAATTAATAAAAAAAATATTAAAAAAATCCAAAAAGAAATTTAATGAAAATTGTATTTTTAAAGAAATTTTACCTTGCTTGCTTTATTTGTTTATGCAAAATATTAGATTTGAATTTTTAATATTGAATGTTTAGTACCTTATAATTAAGAATTAGAATGAACTATTAGAAAAATTTGAAAACAACAAAAAGAAACTAAAAATTTGAAAGAAATGGCAAATAATATAGAAAATCCAATAAATGAAAATTGACAAAGACCTTTAAGAGATTATGCAAATCCGACAACAGATGAACTTCATTTAACTATTCAAAATCCTGATGTTGTTGCTAATTCATTTGAGCTTAAACATTCTATTATCCAGATGGTACAAAATAATTAGTTTGGAGGACCACCGACTGAAGATCCTTACTTACATCTAGCTAGTTTTTTTAAAATCTGTGCTACAGTTGAATATGACAGTGTCTATTGATGTTGTTAGGCTTAAACTTTTTCCTTTTTCATTAAGGGATAAATCCAAGGCTTGGTTAAATTCAATAGCACCCAGATCTATTAGAACTTGAGGAGAACTATCACAAAAATTCTTGTCTAAATATTTTCTACCCTCGAAAACCGCTAAGCTTAGAAATGATATTACATCTTTTTATCAGTTTGAAAGGGAATCGATATATGAAGCATGGGAAAGATTTAAGTGGGAAAGATTTAAGGATCTTCTTAGAAAATGTCCACACCATGCTTTGCTAGATTGGTTAATAATTCAAACCTTTTATAATGGATGGTAGGATCATTAAGATTTATTATAAATGCTACTGCGAGGGATCATTAATGTCAAAACCTTTTGATGAAGCATATTCTTTAATTGAAGAAATGACTACTAAAAATTTTTAATGGCACAATTTTCAATGGACCTCTGAAAGGGTAAATCCTAAGAGAGTAGCTGGTATTCATGATTCTGATACTATGTCTATTTTGACATCTCAAATTGCTGCTATTTCTAAAAAAATTGATCAAATAGGAGTGAAATATTCTCAAATACCCCCAATATTAGACGAAAATTAACTAGGACATATTATTAATACTCAACAAGCTTATGAAACTTTAAATGCTATAGATAATCAAAAAAATAATCCCTATTCTAATTATTTTAACCATGGATAGAAAAATCACCCTAATTTTAATTGGAATAATTATAATAATTTGGTGAATCCATCTGAAAATCCGAACAATCAAGGAAATCCTAATTTTCAACCTTATTATCCTCAAAGATTTAACTCTAATCCTAACCCTCAAGTTAAGGAAAAGAACTTGACAATGGAAGAAGTGATGCTGAATATGGGAAATCAAATACATAATCAAATGACTGCTATTAGAAATATTGAAAATAAATTAGGACATATTGCTACTGCGCTTAGTAACAGACCTTCTGGAATTCTTCCGAGTACTTTGGAAGTTAATCCAAAAGATCAAAATAAAGAGCAAATTAAAGTTATTCAATTATGAAGTGGAAAAGAAATTGAAACAAGGATCCAAATAGAAACTGAAGTTGATGAAGAGAAGGAAGAAATGAAAAATGATTAACAGGAAAATGAAAAAACACGAGTTCCTATAGAAAAACCATTACCTTTGTTTCCTTAAAGACTGAAGCAGAAGAATAAAGATAAATAATTTACAAAATATTTAAAATCCTTAAGAAGTTAACTATATATATTCCTTTTGTTGAAGCTTTGGAAGAAATGTCAAGTTATGCAAAATTTATGAAGGATATACTAAATAAGAAAAGGAACTTTACTGATCATGAGACCATTGCACTCAGTGAAGGGTGTAGTGCTATTATCGAGAAAAAGCTTCCTGAAAAAGTAAAAGATCCTGGTAGCTTTACTATATCTTGTGCAATTGGTGAAAAGTTTTATGGAAAGGCTTTATGTGATTTAGGAGCGAGTATCAATCTTAAGGCCTTATCAATCTTTAAACGTTTACATTTGAGACAAATTTCCTCTACTACTGTAACTCTTCAATTAGCTGACCAATCAATAACTTATCCAAAAGGAGTTATAGAGGTTGTACGAGTCAAAGTGGATAAATTTATTTTCTCAGTAGACTTTATAGTATTGGATATGGAGGAAGATAAAGAGATTCCTATTATTTTAGGGAGACCATTTCTTGAAAGAGGAAGAGCTGTAATAGATGTACAAAAAGGAGAATTAATAATGAGAGTTAATGATCAAGAAGTAAAATTTAATATAGCAAAAACTATGAAATATCCTGCAATAGAAAAAGATAATGAATGTTTCAGGATGAAAGTAGCTGAGTATTTAAGTAATGAACAGTTTAAGAAAGAATTAGAAGATAAATTTAAGCAAGGAGAAATTTTTTAAAATGAAGATGAAGTTAAAGAAGAAGATTTGGATTATATTCAGGGCAAATTTGAAATGTTAGACTTGTTAGAAAATGATAGTGAAATTCTTATTCCTTCAAGTATTTAACCACATGAACTTGAATTTAAAATATTACCTGGCCATTTAAAGTATTTATTTTTAGGAGAATCATCTACATTACCTGTTATTATATCTTGCGTGTTAACTGAAATTCAAGAAGAAAAATTAAGAGAAATGTTGAAAAAGTATAAAAAGCCTTTTGGATGGACTTTAACAGATATTAAAGGAATTAGTCCTTCAATTTGTATGCATAAAATTTTGTTAGGTGGACAATATGAACCTAAAGCTGATCCTCAAAGAAGATTAAACTTGATAATGAAAAAAGTTGTTAAAAAAAGGCTTTAAAATGGTTAGAAGCTAGAATTATATATCATATTTTAGAAGTGTTTGGGTAAGCCCAATTCACAGTGTTCTGAAAAAAAGAGGAGTGAGTGTTGAAGAAAATGAGAAAAAAATAATTAATACCAATAAGATAAGTATATGGTTGGCGAATTTGCATTGACTATAGAAAATTAAATATGGCCACCAGAAAAGATCACTTTCCTTTACCCTTTGTAGACCAAATGTTGGATATATTGTGGATAGATTGGAAATGTTGGATATATTGGCAAAGAATATGTATTATTACTTTTTAGATGGATATACCAGTTTTCATCAAATTTTCAATTGCTCCAGAGGATCAAGAGAAAACAACATTTACAAGCCCATATGGAACATTTGCTTTTCTTAGAATGCCTTTTAGACTATGCAATGCACCTGCAACACAATGCACCTGCAACAACATTTCAAAGATGTATGATGTCAATTTTTAGTAATTTTATAGAACATGGAATGGAAGTATTTATGGACAATTGTTTTGTATTTGGAACTTCGTTTGAATTATGCTTTAATATTTTAGAAAAGGTTCTAGAAGTATGTGAAAAGGTCAATTTAGTATTGAATTGGAAAAAAATGTCAATTTATGGTTGCAGGGGTCTTGTACTTGGGCGTAAAATTTCTGAAAAAGACATGGAAGTAGATCCTGCAAAAATCCAAATTATAGAAAAATTACCACCACCTACTAGTGTTAAAGGGGTGAGAAGTTTTCCAGGACATGCTGGTTTTTACAGGCGCTACATAATAATTTTTTCAAAAATAACTAAGACTTTATGCCAACTTTTAGAAAAAGATATAAAATTTGATTTTAATTATGAATGCATAAAAGCATTTAAATTATTAAAGAAAAAATTAGTCACTGCACCAATACTAGTACCACCTAACTAGGAAAAACCACTTGATATAATGTGCGATGCTAGTGATTATGCTATTGGGGTTGTATTAGGACAAAGGCACGACAAAGTTTTTAAGGTTTTATATTATCCTACCAAGACTCTAAATGAGGCTCAAATTAATTATACTACTACAAAAAGAGAGTTATTACCTATTGTTTATGCCTTTGATAAATTTAGACCTCATTTAATTGGAACTAAATGTATAGTGCATATAAATCATTATGCTATTAAATATTTAATGCAAAAGAAGGATGCTAAGCCAAGATTAATTAGATGGATACTTCTATTGCAAGAGTTTAATTTTACTGTGTTTGATAGAAAGAGAAATGATAATCAAATAGCTAATCATGTGTATAGAATAGAAATAGAAATATTAACTAATATTGCAAATAAAATTTTAGAGAATTTTCCTGATGAACAATTATATATTATTGATGAAATGGATGTACCATGGTATGTTGATATAGTAAATTATATTGTAAGTGATATTCTATCACTTGATATAAAAAATTCATAATTAAAGAAGTTTATATATGATTCAAAAAAAAAATTTCGGATGACCCATATTTATATAAACAATGTAAAGATCTAATTATTAGAAGATGTGTACCTTGTGAAAAAACTCAAGAGATAATTGAAAGATGTCATGATTCTGAATTTAGAGAACATTTCGGAACAAATAGAACTGTATATAAAATTTTACAAGCTAGATTTTATTGGCCTACTTTTTTTAAAGATGTTAATGAATATATTAAAACGTGTGATAGATGTCAACGTTTAGGAAATATATCTAGAAGAAATGAAATACCTCTAAATTACACATTGGAAGTTGAACTTTTGATGCATGGGGATACGATTTTATGGGGCCATTTATTCCTTCATTTATAAACTTATGTATATTACTTGTTGTTGATTATATGTCAAAATGGATTGAAGCTATTCTGAGTGTTTTTAAATTTATAAATAAAAATATTTTTACAAGATATGAAATGCCGAGAGTAATTATTACAGATGGAGGATCACATTTTAGGAATAAGAGAATCGAAAAATTAATTAAGAAATATGATATTATGCATAGATTCTCTACTGCTTATCATCCTCAGACTAGTGATCTAGTGGAGATATCTAATCATGAAATTAAATGCATTTTAGAAAAGGCTGTAAATCCTTATAAATTAGATTGATATGCTAGACTTGACACAGTATTATGGGCATATAGAACTGTTATAAGATTCCTATAGGAATGTCTCCATACAGACTGATATTTGGAAAAACATGTCACTTACTTGTAAAATTAGAGCATAAAGCATTTTCGGCTATTAAGAAATTTAATTTTAATCTAAAAGATGCTAGTGAGAAAAAATTATTGCAACTCAATGAACTTGAGGATATTAGAAATGAAGCATATGATAATGCAAAACTCTATAAAAAGAAAATGAAAATATGGAATGATAGGAAGATTATTCAGAAGAAATTTGAACATAGACAAGAAGTTCTATTATATAATACAAGATTGAGATTGTTTCTAGGAAAATGGAAATCCATATGGTTAGGGCCATTTAAAGTAATTAAAGCCTATCTGTTGACCTCACTTTTGGTTGAGGTTTAGTTTTTCCTCTTTAGTAGCCTAAGGTCTAGCCATAGGACTTTCCTTTTGACTATTCTTAGAGAACTAGAAAAGGCACCCTCACCACTAGAAATTTCAAACTCTTCTCTACTCAACTTGAAGTTCCACATGTTGGTCTCAACCTCTAAAAGCTTAGTAGGTGGGATCACTATGAAAAAAACTCAAAATGAGCCACCCTTAGGACTGCTAAACCTTAGGGTTGGCCCTGGGTGTTGGTCTGGAGCTAAGGCACTCACTATACTCACTACACTCATCTACACTCACAATCACTCACAACCCTAAACTCAAATTTCTAGCCTAGGTCCCTTGATCTTTTTGGGATACTCATGTAGATGGTCCCCTAAACCTACCTGCCCTAAGGTTATGGTTTGGATAAGACCACTATGTAGAGGACCCAAAATGGGGTTTCCATTGATCCATGGCTTTTTGGTGATGGTTGGTACCTAAAATCTACCAAAATACCCATCTTGGCCTTTTACCCCTAAAATACCCCTCCATAGCCCAAAATTCTAAAAATTCCAAAAATTCCTAGAAAATCTAAAAAAATCCCAAATATTCCAAATTTTATTTCTCT
>NW_018165455.1:23577-27469 GCF_001263595.1 Phalaenopsis equestris | reverse complement strand
CCCAATTTTGACCATATGACCTAATCTCACCAAATTGGACTCATAGCCTAGTCAATTGGCCCCACTTAATGTTGCAAAATCTTTATAAAATTATCATTATACATCAAAATAAACCATCAACTGACCTTGGTGAAGCCTCAAATCTATTTGATTTTGGCCTAAATCCAAAAGTCCCAAATTTAGTCCAAAATTGTATAAGTCCCCAAATTTCACACAATTGATTGCCTTAACCCCCAAATTGGTAAAAAATTCATGTTGAAAACTCTTCATGAGGTCCCTAATGAACATTTAAAATAATTAATTTTAACTTAGCCCAACGCTAACCCGAGCTAGACCCAAGCCTAGCCCAACATGACCAAATTGACTAAAAGTCAAAATTCCTTCAAATTGACCCTTCATTTGAACTCAAAACAACTTCCATTCTTCACCAAAGTTGTTCTTTATGATCATATTCACCAAATGAAAAATTTATTTGTGCCAATTGACATGGTTAATTTAGCCCAAACCCAAGACTTGGTCATTTGCACCCATTTGGACCCTTGCACTAAATGTGACCTAACCATCATAAAGTCACCAAATTAACTCCATCACAGCTATTAGCTGGACTTAGTGACTAGTACAAACACCATGAAACCACCAAAATCAATTCATGGACCAAAGGTCCCCAAAAGCAAGGGATATTATTTCCAAAAATGCATGTGCCTACGAATCCTTACCAAAATTAGGTATTATTGCACTAAATTGCCGTGGCGTATTCATCTGGGTTCCCTGAGCTCCTAGCCACCTCCCCCTGGTCGGCCGGCCAGCCTAGTCACCAGAAAGCTCAAAATCGAGAGCCACCCCTATGGAACCTCACCCAAATCAAACCTAGAGGCCAGCTCATCCAAATCAAACTATGGAGCTCCTCTGCCTTCCACCTAAACACCACATTACACCTTCTAATTGGCCATGACAGCCACCATAACCCCATTTTTATAAAAGGCCACCTCCATGGTCATTAAACTAAGTGCTAAAATTTCCTTAGTGAGGACTCTCCAAACTTCACACAGAGCTTCCCTAAGATCCTCTCAGTGCATTCCAACCATTTTCCCTCACCAATTCCCATTGCTGGAGCTCAATTTTGAGCTTGAAACCTTGCCAAAAACCAGGTTAGAACCCAATACACATCCACAGTCCACCAGACCCAAATTAACTTCACCCACACCTTCACATTAGTGAAAGAAGCCAAAGCCCCATAAAATCCCCCTTCCATAGAGCCTCTACCATAGCTCTAAACCAACACCCGAATTTGAGCTTGGTTGAATCCACACCTAGGCCTTATACCATGACCAGGGACTCAATCTCTAGCCTCCTTGGACCCTCAGTGAACTTGTCGAGCACCTTTGATTGAAGCCACCCTTCTCAGAGCAAAGGTATAAAACTTCTCCTCCTCCCGAGCCTATTTTGACTCTCCATCTACTTGGGCTTGATTTCATGACACATTAACCATATGGATGTGTTTGTCTCACTAAGATGAGCATTTTAAAAAAAAATCACTTAATTTGGTTGAGAAATGAGAGAGAGATCATAAGCCTTAAAGGTGGACGGCTCTCGGCCTAAGCCATTGGGGACGATGACCACGTGTCGTCCGATCACGCGTGTATCAAATGGATGGCCAAGATAAAGCCGCACAACACTTCTTTACATAAATAACGGGGTGCGCGGCTGCAGGCATGGATGGCGGCGTCAAATAGGAGTGCACCGCGTGGAGTTTGTAGGATCTAGATGGCGTCGCGTAAACTTAGAAAATCCATAACTTTATGTAGAAAAATCAAAAAAATAAAATAAAAATACCGCCTTGTTTAGTGAACAGAGGAGAATAATGTGGAATAAACTTCAAGTCCATTTGATGCATAAAGTATTTTTAACTAACTAAACACTATTTGGGATCATTTGATTCTCCATGCATCATGAATATTGACATACCGCCTTGGTTTAAATTTTTAGCATGTTGTAGCATCTGTCAAAGAAAATATCCTCTGATTTTTCCAAAGTCAGAGAAGGTTCTTAGACAGAAATCCATATTTTTCAAGTTTTTGCACATTATTTCCTTAAAATAATCATGGAAATTAGCATGTTGATTAGAAAATTCTGAGGAGAAAAATTTGAAAGGTCTACCATGACCAGAGAAGCTTTTGGAAATAATTTCATGGGTCAAGTCATTTAAAATGTACTTAAATTTTATAAATACTAAATCATTAAGATAATTAATTTTGGAGAATATAAAAATTTAGATAACTTAATTTTTGATTTCTACTTTGGTTCCTGATCCACAGAACTCACCATAAAAATTTCAAAATATTTTGAGTTCATTTGGTAACTTAAGTTGATTTTTAAAGATAAATACCACTTTTGACACTTAAATGATTTTTAAATTGATTTTTAAAGATAAACATCATTTTTGGCATTTAAATAACTTTTAAAAATCAAAATATAACTAAAAAATTTATGAAAACTTCTTTTTTCGAGTTCTCTGTGATTAGGGGTATTTTTTAAAAATAAAATGATATTTGAAATAAAAACTTCATTTTTAGCCTATTTTTAAATATTTAAAATAATTAAAAGTTCATAAAAATCACAAAAATAATAAAACTTATGGAAGTATTCTAAACTGCTTCCTAATCACTTAGGAATAATTAGAATATTTTTGCTGATTTTCTAAATAAAGATATTGAATTTCAAAGCTTAAAAATAATTTTTAAAGGCTAAAAATGAGTTTTCACTAAAATAATTCCAATAAATAAAAAAAATCAGAAAAATATGAAATTTGCTCCTCTGGGTTCTCTAACCTCAGAGAAATTTTTCATAGATACAAAACTTAATTTTCATCATTTAAAATATTTTATTTTTATTAAATAGCCCAAAATTTAAAATAATTCTCATGAATCATAGAGAATTCAAGAAATCATGAGATTTGATCCAAAGGTTCTCTAGGCTAGGTCTATCTACCTTCAGTAAAATTTTCAAAGGATTAGAATTTACCTTGATTAAGTTAGGACTTTTCTTTGAAAAATCCTATTTTTGCAAGAAAATAATTATATAAAATAAATTTATCCATGAAAAATCACATTTTCTCTTTTGATGTCTTAATTGGCCCATGAATGAGGTAGGATAAAAATTTCAAAGTCATTTGAATTGAATTTGACAAATTATGAAGTGTTAGAGCCTTAGGGGCAAATGTGTAATTTTGGAAAATTAGTCTTAATTAACATATAGGCTTAAGTTAAGAAGGGAAATGGGCAACCTCTGATCTTAATCAATTTATTTGATGTTTGGAACACATGTTTGGAACATAAAGGGTTAATTGGTAGACACCAATCTCACTTTCCCAATTGGAAAGATAGGTTAGTAAATTTCTAAATTATTAAAATTTGGATGTTTATTAAATTAAATGATCCTGGACTTAGGGGCATGACTTTTGATATCAATAATTAATCAATTTAATACCCCTATCTTGATTTTGAAATATAATCCAAATCATGAATCATGACCACTTGAAGCTTAACCTTTTCAAAACTAATTAAAACACTCACCTAGACTTTAAGGGCTTAGTGGTGACTTAGGCCAAATCAAAATTGAATAAATGAGGATTAGAGAAATAAACATAACATAATCAAACATCCTTGAAACACCACTAAGCCTAATTAAAAAATTGGATAAGTGTTCAGGTTACACCAACTTTCCCTTTAAGGAAATTCACTCACATAATTTTCAAATTAAATGATAAATGATAATTACCCCTTTCTTAGGGATAATTAAGACATCAATGTTCACTGAGCATTAGAAGTATTCACATGATAAAACATTAATCAACATAATAAGTTTAAATGGACTCGAGGCTTTTCACTAGTTG
>NW_018165455.1:23176-23567 GCF_001263595.1 Phalaenopsis equestris | reverse complement strand
AGGCATGGACCTGCTTCCTCCTCCTAACTTGTTGGATACCTCAGAGGTCTATTAGACTTAATATACTCTGATTAATGAAATCATCCTTAATTAAACTTTTAAGGACTCACCAAAATACAACATAGATTTAGGAAAACCACCAGAACTTTACTTTTACTTCTCTTCATAAATGCCCTCACATGCATTTTTAAGTTTTAAGTGGTGGAACAAGAAGACTCGCCAGGTACGCTTTTACAGTTTATAGTACCGTCTTTCTTGTGCCTTTTCCTTACATGCTTTATGCTTATATTATTTCCTTTCATACTTGCATTTACAAACATGTATGAAAACAACATAAACTTGCATGAGAACCAAAACCAAAACTAAAATCAACCAAGATAAAATTCACCCC
>NW_018165455.1:19807-22683 GCF_001263595.1 Phalaenopsis equestris | reverse complement strand
TGTCATCCGTCACGACCTAAATCCTCATATCTTCTAGGCTATTTGTGTGATCATTTCATACGAATGTAAGCCTTAACTAATAAAATTGGCAGGATGAAACACCTAAATATTACTCCTCAAAACTAAAGCCAAACATTAGGATAGTTTGGCAAGTCACCAAGGTTCACCTCTGGATCCCTGACATCCTCTAGTTCTTCCTCCTTTGGACTTTACAATAAAATGTTCCAAATTTGAACCAATCCCCTTTTACACCTCTACGTCTGATCTCATTGAAGAGTCCTACCCTTTGAATATTCTTGAAGATAATATTTCACGATTTTTATCGAGAGTCTTCTTAAGTCACTTTGATCATTTAAGATGTAATTAATTATTGGGGCTTGCCCTTACTTGCCCTTATATGAAGCTTCTCCCAACTCAACTTAATATAAATCTTATTTAATCCTTTAAATTAAATAGGGGAACTTGTTGGCAAATACAAAGGTTTCACAGACCGGATGGACGTCATAGTTTTCTCAGTTTATTTGATCAAGCCTCATCCTCAAGTCTTGGTTTATCCTTCGGGATAGATACAGGATTTGAGGTACAGTGCTCTTTCATTTTAAATTATGAAAAATATGGGGTCAATTTGATTTCACACTTCAAAGTCCTTCCGAAACGAGCTACGGGATTTCAATTCCGGCGACCGACGGCTTCTTACGGGCAACTCCCCACAAGCCCCCGAAATAGCGCCGACAGCTTCTGGCGACTCCGCTGGGGACAAGCTTTTCTCTCCATACAAATCATGAAATATTATCTCCACACATCGGTAATGTGTCGATGCACCTCTTGGACCAAATTACCCTTCTTTCGTTGACATACTTTACCCATTTCTATCTTGGGAAGGTATGGTCAACTCCTTGGACTTCAGGACTAGCTGTTCAACCATCTTTAAACAGAAGGGTTCAGAAGACAATTAAGGACTCTTTAAAATTTTTTTTACATGGGCTCGGACCCCCAAATCGTGTATCGGTGGACTATTTCCACCTGGGCATTTTCTGCCACTAATTGGGTCCCCCACTGGGTCCTAAAATTTTTTATATCTCCCTTCAAAATTTGATTTGCTATTCTGCAAATTGAACCAAATCGTGTTGTGCTGCACGCACTTCAAAATTTTCTTATATCAATTAAATTTTACACCTTTTTAAACAAAGATTGTTAAAAATACACATAAATTAAGACCCGCCCGGTCTATAGATCAACCTCTATTTTCAGTGCTTGCACTAAAGTTTACGAGGTTTTTGGCCATTTTACGAGGTTTTTACGAGGTTTTTGGCCATAAAGCTAACCCTAAAACTTTCTGTTTTAAAGCCCACTGCAATGGCCTAAACAACACTAACCTTTTCGTGCAACCTGCTAACGGATCGCAGCACCCGTAACGTCGCTCCCACTATTAAGTTTGGAGCTAGATTTGAAGATCTCGAGGTTATCCTCGGGAAAGCCCCATTCATGGAAATGAAGATCGCTGCTCCAGAAATGCAAGAACCGTTTGCAAAATCCAACTTGAACTGCCTTCAAGACTTCCCTGCCCGCAAGAAGGCTAAAGCTACTACGGTCGCAACACCCATCAAAACCTGCTATCCCCGCTGCTGCTAAGGGGAAGGAAGTGATGATTGTTGAGAATTCGAGTGAAAGATTAACTATCCCACCACCCGTGTTTGAAATCGGGTCAAGCTCAAGGACTGTACCACTAACCCAAACTCAAAGAAGGAACCGCAATAGAAGAGTTCAGAGGGCCATCAAAGCCCAGGCTCCTGAGAAGACACCTGTTGAGGAGGAACCTCATCAAGTTGAAGAAGTGTTACCAGACATTTATCCACTCTTGCGAGGTCATCCTCTGACAGATATTGATAGATATGAGAGTATCCGGAGGATCGTTGCCGCATTACTTGCTGCATTACCACCACTTCATGGACACAGTAAGGAGGACCTATCACTCGAGTTAGCACAGTTTTTAGAAGGCTTGCTACCAAAGAAGGAAGTTCGGTTAGTGAGTTACTTAAACTAGTGGGAGATGCAATTTCTCCTCGCATGAAGAAGGAAATTTTGAAAGGCTTCAAATCCGCCAGACAATCTTGCAAAACAGCTGGAGTGCCACGTACCCACATCCCCGTTTGGTTTCCATTTGGGGAACAAAATTGATAGCGCAGTGATTACTACTGATCATACTGCCAACAGGACCACAGGTCGTCGAGCGGTTAAGTCGAGACTGGGTCCGAAGATCTTACCCATCGTTCTTGCAATCCCAGAGATAAAGACAAAGCGATTACCTGACACTATAGCCGGTCTACACCACTTGGAGCATACCTTCCCTCGACATTCCAATGTTTCTACTAAGACGCCCCGTCCTGAGACGTCATCGTCAAAAAAGAAGAGGGTATGGGTACCCAAGGTCGCTGCACCAATATAGTTCAGTGAGCCTGCAGGACAAGAAGTAAAACTAGTGCCTGAAATATCTGACATCATCACGACAATAGCCAGCGAGATGGAAGAACAAGTAGAGGATGTGCATCAGGGTCCTCCAAATCTTAAAGTAATCAAGGAATCGATAGTTGAGGAAAAAGTTTAGAAACTCAGGATCAAAGTTTTTGAGTTAGCTAGAGAACACGGAGTTTTTGTCTATAGCGACAATGAAGATTTTGATTATAATGATTACCTGGAGGAGGAATTCATAGATGTCCATGTGATCGAAACTAGAGCCACCATGTCTACGCGCGAGGCTCAACCTGACACCGAAGAGAACACCGTAGATGAGCTGCGTAGGGTTATCCTTCTAAAGGATGAGCAAGTCAGTCTACTGGAGAAAAGAATAGAAGAGATGACTGCAGCTATGACCACCA
>NW_018165455.1:3235-19685 GCF_001263595.1 Phalaenopsis equestris | reverse complement strand
GAATTCAAGCAAATGGTTGAACAAGTACGGGATGCCTTAGCTCAATCCAAGGGTGGTGCATCAATTTTGAAGGGTAGACCTTACCCGGAGGAGTTTGATGCCGTGCCTTTCCCCAAGGGTTTTGTGGCTAAACTTCAAGATATTTGATGGGACTAGAAATCCCAGACAACACATAACACATTTCCGAACCAGTTGTGGCAACATGAGGAATAATGAAGCTCTACTCTGCCAGCAGTTCGTCAGCAGCTTGTCAAGAATTGCTTTCGACTGGTACATTGACTTGCCCAATGGGTCAGTTAAAACATTTTCTGAGTTGGAACAGTTGTTTGTGAAAAGATTTACCGGGACACAACACCATGTGTCTATCGGAGAGCTCATGATGGAGAAGCAAAAGCCCAGAAAAATGTTGGTAGACTATATTTTGAGGTGGAGAAAGCTTCGCATGAAATTTGAACCTTAGCTAGAGGAACATCAAGCGATTGAGATTCTACTCAAGAACATTCATGGACCAGTAGCTTTCATGCTTAAGGGACTCACCATGAAATCCTTAGAGAAGCTACTCAGTAAAGCCAGCAGTCTTCAAGAAGAAATGAAGCACATGGAGCCACATCAAAAGGCTAATGTGACTAGAGTGTTTGAAAGAAATCAAGAGTAGTCGCGACTGTCGACAAAGGAAAGCAGTCAATTAAGATATATGCAGAAGAAGGTCGCCAGTCTTCGTCACAGTACTCTTAGAAACAGAACAGTCAATCCAACCAACCGCCGCCTCAATAAGGATCACCTCAAACAGTGGGTAAAAAATATCCCTGTTAAAAGTTGTGTATTCTTTCAGGGATGAAGCCATACCTAAAATATTCAAAATTCTGATGAAGAAACCAAAATTTAAACTACCTGATCCAAAGAAACCCAAAGAGGTGGATAAGAAGAATGAACCAAATTATTGTCCATACCACCGTTTTCTTGGGCACACTATAGACAAATGTTTCGTCTTTAAAGACTAGCTCAAGAAGAACCTCAAGGAAGAGAATATAACAATCCCGAAGGAATATTTGACCAAACCTGAAAAAGGTTTGATAAACATCATTTCAGCTAAGTCAATCTCCTTAGTTGATCCTTATGCCGGAGTAGATGGATGAAGTATAACTTGGGATGAACTCAAGAGGGTCATTAATCAAATACAGGATTCATCGAAGCAAGCTTCAACAAATACCGAAGAAGGATGGAGTGAGTTTTGGAGCAGATCATCCAAGAAGATACTGAACAAGCTACAGTTTGCATCAAAACAAGCCTCTATTCAGAGTCTGCAACATACTGAGCCTGAGATGAAGATTTTGCCAGAAGATCCGTCATCATCAAGGACAAAGAGCAAGAAGAAAAAAAGTGTTACTACTAAGATTGATAGCACGGGGGGTAAGATAGGGGCTGCCTCTACTAGATTGGTTGTCTCGAATTTGGGGAAGAAAATCCTCGAACCCTTGACTTTGTATGATTATCTTTTTGTCCCTCCGGGGTCTTATGAATATAATGATTGTGATTTCGGCTACTTTTTGACTATTTATGGTGATAACATAACTGATTATGACCGATCTAGCTGCAATATCGATCCCCAAAATGATCCTCAAATTGCACTCAAGTCTGATGAACTCGTTGTCAAATCCAAAAAAGACATCAATAATACCGCTTATGATAGCACCAATAATGAAGAGCTAATTCTCGAGCATCATTGTACACTGCTCGCCATCAACTTAGAACTTTCTGACGAAGAGGAAAAGACACTAAAAGGTTCAACGATGATATCTCAAGAAGAAGAAATCATAGAAGTTAACTTGAGGAGCGAAAAAGTGTTACTACCAAGAATAGCTCCAAAAGATAAAGGAAAACAGATAATGACTCGAGAAGAGATACCCCCACCTCCGGCAGTGGAAGAACCACCTGATCAAGATAAAATTAGAGGATCCTACAAAGTAGACTACAACGTGCTAGCTCATCTTAGGAAGTTTCCTGCCCAACTAAGCATCTACCACGCTCTGATCCTGTCAAAGGAGATGAGACAATCTCTCCGATCCAGAAATTTGCTTAGTTCAGTTGGCTAGCACATCCTCAGATGAAGTTTGCTCATTGAGAGAACAGTCAGGAAGTCAGGGGTCACAGATGAAAACTTTCTGCTCGGTACCACCGACCACAACCCTTCACTCTACATCTCTGTCAACATCGACAGATTTGTGTTATCTAGAGTTTTAGTGGATCCTGGAGCATCTCTTAACTTGATGCCACAGTGCACCATTTTCCATCAACTTAGATCTTTTTGATAAAGAAGAAACACTAGAAGAATCTCCTGCGACATCTCAAGAGGAAGAAATTACAAAAGTGAACTTAAGGAGCGAGAGAGTATTACCCCTGAGGTTAACTCCAACGGATAAAGGAAAGCAAATAGTAACTCGAGAAGAGCTACCTCCACCTCCGCTAGCGGAAGAACCACATCACCAAGAGGAAATAGGAGGATCATACAAAGTGGATTAAAATGTGTTAACTCATCTTAGGAAGTTACCGGTCAGATTAAGCATCTATGATGCTCTAATCCTTTCAAAGGAGATGAGAGAGTCTCTGGTTACAGCTTTGCTTGACCTAGAGATTTGTTTAGCCCAATTGGCCAACACATCCTCGGATGAAGTTTACTCATTGAAAGAACAGTTTAGGTAACCTTTATAGATGAAGACTCGTTGCTCGGTACTGCCGACCATAATCATCCACTCTATATCTTCATTAAAATTGGCAGATTTATGTTATCCGGAGTTCTGGTAGATCCTGGAGCATCTCTCAAATTGATGAGCCTACGGACATTGGCCTATTTGGAAATTGAAGCTCAAGAGCTTACAGCCGATAAAATGATATTAAGAGGATTCAATCAAAAGAGAGAGAGAGCTCTTGCATCAATTACACTGAGTCCATGTATGATCGGATAAATCACTATGTGAATAGCATGACCTTTACTCCGATTCTCCCACAAAAGATCAAGAGTTTAGAGGTCAAGGAGGTCCGTAGTGCTAGTTCAAAGCTGATCAAGTTTTATCGTGCTTCTACTTCTACTAATCTTGAAAGTCATTTAAATTTGAATGAGGATCCTAATGAAATAATGGAATTTCCTTTTGGTTACTTTTCACCTTATGTACAAAATTTAATTCAGCAGGGGCATTTGCCAAAATAAATGCCAAAAGGTGAATTACAACTTTTTGTTGGTTGTTAAAAGTCAAACTCCTAACTCGAAAGAGGGTCTCGAATTTGGTACAATCAGCGTTGGACAGTCGATGATTCTGAATTTTGCATGGTTGTTACGGGTGAGTCAGAAGAGGATTATCTCGATATAGAGAATGACTTTACTGATCAACCAATAGAAGATGCTCTGCCAGAATTTGGGGAGGAAAATTGAAAGAAATTAACCTCGAGACTGAAGAACGACCCCGACCTACATTTATAAGTTCTCTACTTGATGACAAAGAATCTGCAGAATTGGTCAAACTATTAACAAAATTCAAAGATTGCTTCACATGGAGCTATGAATAAATGTCAGGACTGTCAGCATAGGTTGCAGTACATAAACATGGGGTGAACAAGAATATAACCCCAGTAAAACAAGCTCCCAGGAGAATGCGCCTTGAAATAGAACAAGAAGTCATCGCCAAAGTGAAGAAGTTGATAGATGCCAACTTTGTTAAAGAAGAGCAATACCCCACGTGGTTAGCCAACATCGTACCTGTTAAGAAGAAAAATGGACAGATCCGCGTTTGTGTCGTCTTCAGGTATTTTAACAAGGCATGTCCAAAATACGAGTTTCCACTACCTATACCAGAGATGATGGTGGATATCGCTTCAACACATGAAATTTTCTCCTTCATGGATGGATCATCAGGATACAACCAAATCATGATGGCTCCCGAGGATGCAGCACTTACAACTTTCAGAACATTGATGGGAATTTTCTGCTACATAGTGATGTCGTTCTGTCTAAAGAACGCCGGAGCAACATATCAGCGTGCAATGACAAAGATTTTTGATGACCTCATTCACAACCAAGTAGCATGCTACGTGGATGATTTGGACATCAAAAGTAAACAAAAAATAGACCATTTGAGGATCGTGTTTGAACAATTACGATGATACGACCTTAAAATTAATCCCTTAAAGTGCGCCTTTGGCGTTACCTCTGGGAAATTTCTAGGATTTGTTGTTCGTCATCGCGGAATCGAGATCGACCCAGATAAGATTAAAGCTATCTTGAAAATGCCTCCTCCTAAAACCTTGAAACAACTACGTTCCTTCCTGGGGCAGTTGGCATATCTGAGACACTTTATTTCTAATCTCTCTGGTAGGTGTCAGCCTTTCTCGGCATTAATTAAAAAAGACGCCAAATTTATTTGGGAAGAGAAATGTCAGCGGGCCTTTGAGGATGTTAAACAATATTTAATGACACCTCTTGTTTTGGCAGCCCTTATCTTGGGAAAACCTTTGATACATTATACTGTGGCCTTAGATGACTCTCTTGGAGCACTCTTAGCCCAAGTCAATGACGAGAGTAAAGAAAACGCACTATATTACTTGAGTCGTCGTCTAATACCGACGGAGATAAGGTATCTGCCTATTGAGAAGCATTGTATAGCTTTGATTTTCGCGCCTCTTAAAGGCTTAGACATTACATGCTTTCTCATAAGATTACCCAGATCTTGAAAGCTAATCCATTGCAATATCTGATGACCCGACCAACACTCTTCAGACGTCTAGCAAGATGGTCAATGATCTTAGTGCAATTTGATATAACTTTTGTTCCCCTTCGTGCTATCAAGGGACAGATACTAGCAGATTTCAATCTGC
Organism: Phalaenopsis equestris; assembly: GCF_001263595.1. NCBI lineage: Eukaryota > Viridiplantae > Streptophyta > Magnoliopsida > Asparagales > Orchidaceae > Phalaenopsis > Phalaenopsis equestris. The sequence goes on along the minus strand of NW_018165455.1, from coordinate 14,819 downwards.
ACACCCACTGCCAGTTGGGTTCTCTCTCAACGATGAGTTACCAGATGAGCAAATACTACAAATGGAATTTTCTAGTGCGCAGCACTGCGATATGTACTTCAATGGTGCTTCGTGAGCCAGGAAAGACAAAGGATCAGGCAAAGTTATACCAGGCAAAGCAGGGATCAGTTTGATCTTTATTATGAGATAAGGGTATGTTGAGCTAGTCATACCAACTGATAGAGCCGTGCACCAACAATGAAGAAGAAAACGAAGCTTTAATCACCGAATTGGAATTGACAATCTTAATGGATATAACAAATATTACCATCTACGGAGACTCTCAACTTGTCATCAAGCAAGTCGCAGGACAATACAAAATTCTGAAATCAAGATTAGCAGAGTACCATCAGTACACAATGAAGCTCCTGGAGCAGAATCCTGAGGTGACTTTCTACCAGATTCCTCGAAGATAATGCCCATGCCGAATCTCTAGCAAAACTTGCTAAGGAAATGGTGTGTCCCTCGGAGGATTCCATCAAAGTCACAGTGCAAGGAAGATGAGTCTTGTCTCAAAATGACTTTGGAACTCTACACAAGCTTGGAAAAGAAGAAACAATAAATACAGTTGCAGACATCAATGAAGATTGGTGCAATCCGTTAATCGAATATTTGCATACTAGAAAGCTACTAGAAGACAAGTTTGAGGCGCACCACATCACAAGAAGGGCTATGTCTTACACTCTGATGGGAAACGTTTTATATAGAAGATCAGTCGACCAAATGTGGCTACGGTGTTTGAGCAGAGCCGAAGCACAGAATATCGTCAAAGAGGTACATGTCAGATTGTGTGGCGTTCACCAGTCAGGGCCGAAAATGAAAATGAAGATCAAAAGACTCGAGTATTATTGGCCAGCAATGATGTCCGAATGCATAGATACAACAAGAAAATGTCACCAATGCCAAGTGCATGGGGTGGTCTTACACCAGCCTACGAATGTGCTACACCCAACTGTTACCTCATGGTCATTTGAGTGTTGGGGAACATAATCGGTCCGTACACCCTCCATCTTCTAGAGGACACAGGTTTATACTTGCCGCTACAAACTACTTCTCCAAATGGGCAGAGGCCGTACCGTTACGTGAGGTTACGACACAGCACGTCCTGTAATTTTTTAAAAGCCAAATCATCTACCATTTCAGAGTACCGCAAAGAATAATCTTTGACAATGGGACAGTTTTCAAATATACAAAGATCAACCAATTTCGTCAGAAGACATAGGATAGATTGGAGATACTCTACAATTTACTATCCTAGAGTAAATGGTTTGGCTGAGGCTTTCAACAAGACAATGGTACAAATTTTGAAGAAAACACTAGATGAAAACAAAAGGGATTGGCACAACAAATTATTAGAAGCCTTGTGGTCCTATCGGACGACTTTCAGGACTCCCACTTAGTGTACACTTTATATGCTCATGTACGGGGCCAAGGTCGTGCTACCGCTAGAAATCCAGATACCATCTCTCAGAGTCGCCGTTGCCAACCAACTCACAATGGAAGAAAGTGCAAAAATCAGACTTGAAGAACTGGAGAGTCTCGAGGGAAAATGACTAGAAGCACAACAACATTTGGAGCTCTACCAGGCGAAGATGGTACAAGCCCATGACAAATTGGTCCGCCCGAGGACAATTAAAGTTGGTGACCTCGTGCTTGTGCTCAAAAGACCTATTCTTGCACACCGCAAAATAGGTAGAAAATTTGAGCCAACTTTGGAGAGACCATTTGTTGTTGAGAAAGTCTATACAAGAGGAGCCTACCAGTTAGTGGACTTCCGAGGTGAAAGACCCATGTTATCGATAAACGGACGATACCTGAAAACCTATTACGCAACCTGATGCTGCTCAATGTTGTTTTCCTCTACTTTGTTTGAAACTTTGATTATTTTAGGGTAATCTATGTGACCAAATGTCTATGACTGGGTCCAAATTTTGTATGGAGAGACCATTTGTTGTTGAGAAAGTCTATACAAGAGGAGCCTACCAGTTAGTGGACTTCCGAGGTGAAAGACCCATGTTATCGATAAACGGACGATACCTGAAAACCTATTACGCAACCTGATGCTGCTCAATGTTGTTTTCCTCTACTTTGTTTGAAACTTTGATTATTTTAGGGTAATCTATGTGACCAAATGTCTATGACTGGGTCCAAATTTTGTAATTAACCTCATTATAATAAAAATTTTGAGAAAAAAATTTTTGAACTTCACACGTTCTCTTTTCTACTTTTGAATTTAAATACCCTACTAAATTAAACGAAACTCACACATAAAATGAATAATCCTCTTCATTAAAATAAAATAAAATTTACTTTAATAAATACTTTTTTTTTTCTTGTTTGTGCCAAACTTCAGCCCACTGACATTTTTCCTGTCGTCTGTAGAAAAATGTCAGGATAGAGGCTGATGATGGAGGCTGATCTTTGCCTTCAGGATGGCTGCAACCTCGCACTGAATGAAGAAATGGCGCCGCAAGGAGGTGTCATAGATTTCAACGTGGATTTCAACCAAGTTGATATGGACTAAGAGGGTCCTCTAATGGATGTAGTCATCAGTAAAAAGAAGGAGGGACTGCCTTCACTGTTGATGGTAACCACTCAGGACAATGTGCCAAGCAAAGGTAAAAATGTGATAGCGAAATAAGAGCCGATGGAGGGGCCTAGCCATCTACCGTCCATGGTAGCTACTCCAGCAAGGGACCTGATAGCCGCCCGTAATGAACGATTACCGAATACTCCATTTCGCAGGACACAACGCAAAAATGGCAGCTGAAAGAAGCAGAGAGCCTTTCTGTGACAGGAATGCAAACACCAGAGAGACGTGTAGAGAGATGTGAACAATTTTCTTACCCCCACTCTTGAAGGACATATTTAAGACCCAGATCTGAGAGAAACTTCTGCCAGCCTGCCCACTATAGATGAAGAGTTCGGATTTGTGACAGAATTAGATGTGCTCCCAGTTCTAGATATCTTATGCAAGGGTTGCCCAACATGCAACGTTGAGGTACCAGCCGGGAGATCAGTCACGGGCACATTTATTGAATGCCCGAATTGCAACGTTCTGCATTTACAGCACTTCAGTACATTGGAAGAATACACTTCAAGCAATAACAGGTCTTAGACAAAAGACTTCACGACAGATGAGCCATATATCCCGCTAGGGACAGACGAATGTATACCATAGAGCTCAGGGTCATACATCCCACTAGAGGCTGAATCTCAATTTCCGGATTCCAATGCTCGATGGAAGGAATGCCTAGATAGTTTCCAAACCTGGTATGGTAGAATACTACAAGATAAGTAGAGTAAATAAAAGAGAATTGGAGTTCTAAAAAGAAGTTCATGGAAAGTTCATCAATGTACTGTAAGGCCTAGAGCTATACACCAGGGTTTTCTATGAGACTGATGAAAAGAGTATTCTGGACTGCATCTTTGATTTAAGAGATAAAGGCCGAGCGGGCCTTCTAATGGAGAGGACATATTTTGAGCCGAAGAAATGGGTGAGGGGAAAGGGAAGAATCACCATTCAATGCGGCTGCTGTTATCACTTTTTGTTATAACTTTACGAACAACCGAGAGGGGAATCCACCTGGGATCCTTAGATACAACCAAAATTGTTGGTCTTCAACGAGGAATTCCTAATAAGCGCGAGTCATCAGCTCGCGTTGACTACGTCCCTGCCCTTTGTACACACCGCCCGTCGCTCCTACCGATTGAATGGTCCGGTGAAGTGTTCGGATCGCTGCGACGCGGGCGGTTCGCCGCCCGCGACACTGCGAGAAGTCCATTGAACCTTATCATTTAGAGGAAGGAGAAGTCGTAACAAGGTTTCCGTAGGTGAACCTGCGGAAGGATCATTGTCGAGACCGAAATTATATCGAGCGATTCGGAGAACCCGTGAACCGAACGCCTTTCTGCACGGTCTCGTTCATGAGTAAAAGCAATATTCTATTTGGAAAAGAAATTGATATACTCGGCCCTGACAAATTCAGAGGAGCTGTGGAGATTCCTCTTCCAGTTGGTTCAGTACTTGTTCTGAAGGGAAATGGTGCAGACGTTGCCAAACATTGCATTCCAGGAGTGTGACACCGTAGGGTGTCTGTAACCTTCCGCAGAATGGACAACAGTAAAATACCGTATAGATTCCAGCAGGACCTAGAATTGGAGTTGTTTCCGTATGAACTATGAGAAGGCTGTACCTCTAAGTAAATGCAAAAGGAACTCTTATCCTGGAGCATGAATTAGAGGTCTGCTTGATTAGGGGCTCAACATACCTGGTATAGAGGGTTCACTTTCTTTCTTTTAACAGCATGACATGTATCTAATTTTATTCAATCTACGATGTACTCATAGCATGAGATGATTCTCAATGTATTTCATGGATTACATGATGTACCTTTTGAGGCATTAGCCTATGTTTGATCTATAACATTATTATTGAAGAGGATTAATAGAAATTTCTCTCAAATTGTGCCTTTTTGTCAGTTGCCTTTTTGGGAGATGAATGAAAGCCACGAAACATGCAATGGTTCAGAATTTCAATGAAAAAAGAACGAAACAAAATCTTCAACAGTTCAACAATAAATAAAACATAAATAAAAAAAAATACAAATGAGTAAATAACAAAAAAAATTCCTTTTGAAAATCAACCAATTAAAATTAAAACTTTAAAAACATATTTTAAGAAACTAAATATGATAAAAATAATAAGAAAATAAAACAGACCTGTTAAGTGGATTCTCTCGATTTTGAGGTATCTTACTCTGTGCTCGCGCAACACGACTATCCTTGTCTGCACTAATTCTCTTCACAATCTATGCAGAATTTCATATTATGCACAAAACCTCACAAAATTCCACATAATTCTACAAAATCAACATTTTCACATGACACACTTTGGAAAATTAAACACCACAATCTCTTTGTAAATTTCCATATTCTCATCTTCGAATCAGTACATAAATCCTGATTCTCACATTTCTAGGTCGATACCTAAATTTTGACCCTTTCATCTTCGAATTGATACCTACATTTTAATTCTCACGCCTTCAAATTAATACCTACATTTCAATTCTCACATCTTCGAATTGATACCCACATTTCAATTCTCACATCTTCGAATTGATACGTATATTTTAATTCTCACATCTTTGAATTGATACCCACATTTCAATTCTCATATCTTCGAATTGATACTTCCATTTCAATTCTCACATCATCGAATTGATACTTACATTTCAATTCTCACATCTTCAAATTGATTCTTACATTTCAATTCACCTACATTTCAATTCTCATTTTCGAATCATTCCTACATTTCTGATTCATTAGATGTTACATTTGAGGTCGGTCCTTACATTCTGACACTCTCTTTTGAGAATTGACATACATTTCAATTCTCATTTTAACATTTCTGATCCATTACATTTCAGGTCGGTCCTTACATTCAGACACTCTTTTTTGAGAATTGACATACATTTTAATTCACATTTTCATATTTTTGCTTCATTACATTCGAGGTCACTCCTTTCATTTTGTCACTCTCTTTTGAGAATTGGCCTACATTTCAATTCTCATTTTTGAATCAGTCCTATATTTCTAATTCATTACATTCGAGGTCGGTCCTTACATTCTGACACTCTTTTGAGAATTGACACACATTTCAATTCTCATGTTCACATTTCTGATTCATTATATTCGAGGTTGGTCCTTACATTCCAACACTCTCTTTTGAGAATTGACATACATTTCAATTCTCATTTTCACATTTCTGATTCATTATATTCAAGGTTGGTCCTTACATTTCGACACCCTCTTTTGAGAATTGACCTACATTTCAATTCTCATTTCTGAATCAGTCTTACATTTCTGATTCATTACATTCGAGGTCGGTCCTTACATTCTGACACTCTCTTTTGAGAATTGGCATACATTTCAATTCACATTTTCATATTTCCGCTTCATTACATTCGAGGTCGATCCTTACATTCCGACACTCTCTTTTAAGAATTAACCTACATTTCAATTCTCATTTCCGAATCAGTCCTACATTTCTGATTCATTACATTCGAGGTCGGTTGTTACATTCCGACACTCTCTTTTGAGAATTGACATACATTAGTGCCATGCCATAAAAGGAATTCAAGCAAATGGTTGAACAAGTGGTGGTTCATTACATTTGAGGTCCATCCTTACATTCTGACACTCTCTTTTGAGAATTGACATACATTTTAATTCTCAGTCTTACATTTCTGATTCATTACATTCAAGAGCAGTCCTTACATTCCAACTCTCTCTCTCTCTTTTCGAATTGATATATAAATTTCAATTCCCACCTCGGGATCAGCACTTACATACTAGTTCCCATCCTCTAGAACATCCTAAAATTTCATAACTCAAAGTCCACTCTCCATTCCCCAGCGAGAGTCCCTACTTCTTGACTTAATCAAACACTCACCTGCTAATTCCCCAGCAGAAACAAATCACACGCACAACTCTACGCATACTTCCGGGTCTTTTGACCTAGGAGTTTGTATTGGTTTTTGTTGATCTCCTTGGTTAACACCAATACGCACGGTGTGCTTGCCCAGCACACCACACCTATTAGGGGTCCATTTGTTGACCTCACTTTTGATTGAGATTTAGTTTTTCCTCTTTAGTAGCCTATGGTCTAGTCATAGGACTTTCCTATTGACTATTTTTAAAGAACTAGAAAAGACACCCTCACCACTAGAAATTCCAAACTCTTCTCTACTCAACTTGAAGTTCTACATGTTGGTCTCAACCTCTAAATACTTAGTAGGTAGAGTCACTAAGGGGGAAACTCAAGATGAGCCACCCTTATGACTGCTGGACCTTAAGGTTAACCCTGGGTGTTGGTCTTGAGCTAAGGCACTCACCACACTCATCTACACTCATCTACACACAATCACTCACAACCCTAAACTCAATTTATAGCCTGGGTCCCTTGATCTTTTTGGGATACTCATGTCGATGGTCCCCTAAACCTACCAGACCTAGGGTTATGGTTTGGCTAAGACCACTATGTAGATGACCCAAAAGGGGGTTTCCACTGGTCCATGGCTTGTTGGTGATGGTTGGTACCTCAACTATACCAAAATACCCATCTTGGACTTTTGTCCTTAAAACACCCCCAAATTACCAAGATACCCCCCCATAGCCCAAAATCCCAAAAATTTCTCTCAACTACCAAATGACCCACTTTGGCCAATTTGACCATCTTTAACCAAAATCCCCAACTTTTCCTTTAAAGGCCCAATTTCCCCAAATTCAACACAAATGTCCATCAATTTGAGCTCAATTCGCCCTAATTATAATCCTAAAGGCCCCAACTCCAATCCTAAACTCAAACTAATTTTTGATATGACCAAACTAAATCAAATCCAAGCCTAATTGGCCCAAGATTTGAGCCCAATTTTGATTTTGGTTAAAACCCCAATTTTTACCATATGACCTAATCTCACCAAATTGAACCCATCGCCTAGTCAATTGACACCAATTAATGTTAAAAAATCTTTATAACATTCTTATACATCAAAATCAACCATCAATTTGCCTTGGTGAAGCCTCAAATCCATTGATTTTGGCATAAATCCAAAATTCCCAAATTTTGCTCAAATTGGCTAAGTCTCCTAATTTCACCCAATTGATTGCCTTAAACCCCAAATTGCCATCCAGTTCATGTTGAAAACTCTTCATGAGGTCCCTATTGACCATTTACAATAATCAATTTAGACTTATCCCAAGGCTAACTCAAGCTAGACCCAAGCCTAGCCCAACATGACCAAATTGACTAAAAGTCTTCCCTTCAAATTGACCCTTCAATTGAACTCAAAATCACATCCAAAGGTCCCCTAAATCAAGGGATATTATTTCCAAGGTTGTTCCTTATGATAATATACAACAAATGCAACATTTATTTGGGCCAATTGACATGGTTAACCTAGCCCAAACCCAAGACTTGGTCATTTGCACCAGCCACCTCCCCCTGGCAGGCCGGCCAGCCTAGTGGCAGGAAAAGCTCAAACCCGAGAGCCATCCCCATGAAACCTCACCCAAATCAAACCTAGAGGCCAGCTCATCCAAATCAAACTATGGAGCACTTCTGCCCTCCACCTAAGCATCATGTTACACCTCCTAATTGGCCATGACAGCCACCATAACCCCAATTTTATAAAAGGCCACCTCCATGGCCGTTAAACTAAGTGTTGAAATTTCCTTAGTGAGGTCTCTCCAAACTTCACTCTCTCCAAACTTCACGAGGTCTCTCCAAACTTCACACAGAGCTTCCCTAAGATTCTCTCAGTGCATTCCAACCATTTTCCCTAACAAATTCCTATTGCCGGAGCTCAATTTTGAGCTTGTAACCTTGCTGGAAACCAGGACAGAACCCAATACACATCCACAATCCACCAAACCCAAATTAACTTCACCCACACCTTCACAATAGTGAAAGAAGCCAAAGCCCCATAAAATCCCCCTTCAGAGAGCCTTTACCATAGCTCTAGACCAACACTCGAATTTGAGGTTGGTCGAATCCACACCTAGGCCTTATACCAAGACCAGGGACTCAATCCCTAGCCTCCTTAGACCCCAACGAACGTGTCGAGCACCTCTGATTGAAGCCTCCCTTCTCAGAGCAAAGGTATAAAACTAGACGAGTCCATAAGATCAAACTTGAAGTAATTTGGTTGAGTCTAGGCTGAGATCTTAGGGTTTTAGTGTGGACGGTCATGGGATCACTCTATCAGGGACGATGATGGGGTGTCGTTTAATCAAGCGTGTATCAAATGGATGACCAAGATGAAGCAGGACATTGCTTCTTTACACAAACATCGAGATGTGTGGCTACTGGCGTGGACGGCGGCGTCAAATGGGAGTGCGTCACGTGGAGCTTCGGTGCCGCCGTAGGTTGACGAGGCGCCGCATGGATAAGTAGAAAAATAGGGCTTTTTCTATTTATTTAAACTCTCTTAAATTCAACAATCCATAACTTTGTGTAGAAAAATCACAAAATAAAATAAAAATACTCTCTTGCTCAGTGAACAGAGGAGAATAATGGAAAAATAATTTTAAGCCCATGTGATGAATATTTTATTTTTAATTAATTAAGCATTGATTTGAATCTTTTGATTCTCAATGCATGTAGAATTATCATCATAACTTGAACTTTTGGCATATTCTAGCCTCTGTCAATGATAAAATTCTCTAATTTTTCCAAAGTCAGAGGAAGTCCCTAGACAGAGGATCACATTTTTCAAGTTTATGTGCATTATTTGTTTAAAACAATCATGAAAATTAGCATGTTGATTAGAAAATTTAAAGAAAATTTTGGAAGGTTTATGATGATGAGAGAAGTTTTTAGAAATAATTTCGTGGGTCAAGTCATTTAAAATGCACTTAAATTTTACAAACACTAAATCATTAAGATAATTAATTTTGGAAAATATAAATATTTAGATGACTTGATTTTTAATCTCCACTTTGATTCCTGATCCAGAGAACTCACCATAAAAATTTCAAAATATTTTGAGTTTATTTGGTAACTTAAGTTGATTTTTAAAGTTAAATACCACTTTTGACACTTAAATGATTTTTAAAAATCAAAATTTAACTCAAAAAAATATGAAACTTATTTTTTTGAGCTCTCTGTGATCAGGGATGTTTTATAAAAAAAAATAATTTTTATAATAAAAACTTGATTTTTAGTCTATTTTAAATATTTAAAAAAATTAAAAAATTCATAAAAAACACAAAAATAATTAAATTCATGGAAATATTCTAAATTGCTTCCTAATCACTTAGGAACAATTTGATTAGAAATAATTAGAATATTTTTCCTGATTTTCTAAATAATGATATTGAATATCAAAGCTTAAAAATAATAAATAATATTTAAAGGCTCAAAATGAGTTTTTACTAAAATAATTCTAATAAATCAAAGGGAAATAAAAAAAATAAGAAATTTGCTCCTCTAGGTTCTCTAAGCTTAGAGAGATTTTTCAAAAATACAAAACTTAATTTTCATTATTTAAAATTTTTTATTTTTACTAATAAACCCAAAAATTAAAATTATTTTGATAAATCACAAAGAAATCAAAAAATCATGAAATTTGGTCCAAAGGATTCTCTAGTCTAGATCTACCTCCAGTAAAATATCTCCAGTAAAATATTGAAAGGATTAGAATTTACCTTGGTCAAGTTAGGAATTTTCTTTTAAAAATCCTATTTTTTGCATGAAAATAATTATATAAAATAAATTAAATTCTGAAAAATCACATTTTCCCCTCTCATGTCTTAATTGACCCATGAATGAGGTAGGATAAAAATTTCAAAGTCATTTGAATTGAATTTGACAAATTATGAAGTGTTAGAGCCTTAGGGGCAAATGTGTAATTTTAAAAATTTAGCCTTACTTAACATTTAGGCTTAAGTTAAGGAGGGGAATGGACAACCTGTGATCTTAATCAATTTATTTGATTTTTGAAACACAAGGGGTTAACTGGTAGAAATCAATCTCACTTTCCCAATTGAAAAGATAGGTTAATAAAATTTTAGATTATTAAAATTTGGAAGTTTATTAAAATTAAATGATCCTGGACTTAGGGGTATGACTTCTGAAGTCAATAATTAATATATTTAATACCTCTATATTGATTTTTAATTAAAATCCAAATCTTGAATCATGACCACTTGAAGCTTAACCTTTTCAAAACTAATTATGACGCTCACCTAGACCTTAAGGGCTTAGTGGTGACTTAGGCCAAATCAAAATTGACTAAATGAGGATTAGAGAAATAAACATAACAAAATCAAACATCCTTGAAACACCACTAAGCCTAAATAAAAAGCTGGTTAAGCGTTCAGTTTACACCAACTTGTCCTTTAAGGAAATTCACTCACATAATTCTCAAAATAAATGATAAATGATAATTAACCCTTTCTTAGGGATAATTTAGACATCAATGTTCACTGAGCATTAGAAGTATTCACAGGATGAACCATTAAGCAATGTAATAAGTTTAAATGAACTTGAAACTTTTCACCAGTTGGTGAGAGGGAGGCATGGATCTGCTTCCTCCTCCAAACTTGTTGGATACCTCAGAGGTCTATTAAACTTAATATACTTTGCTTAATGAAATCATCCTTAACTAGACTTTTAAGGACTCACCAAAATACAACATAGAGTTAGAAAATGCCCTCACATGCATTTTTAAGTTTCAGGTGGTGGAACGAGAAGACTCGCCAGGTACGCTTTTACAGTATATAGTACCGTCTTTCTTGTGCATTTTCCTTACATGCTTTATGCTTATATTATTTCCTTTCATACTTGCATTTACCTACATGTATGAAGACAACATAAACTTGCATGACAACCAAAACCAAAACTAAAGTCAACCAAGATAAAATTCACCCCCACAACATTCAAAATATAAAACAACTCAAAATTTAATCACAAACATCACACAAAACTACAACTTCAACTAAATTAAGACGTCTTTATCGGATGATCGGGAATCCCTCGGAG
>NW_018165455.1:0-2419 GCF_001263595.1 Phalaenopsis equestris | reverse complement strand
TGAACCCAATTTAATATAAACCCTATTTAATCCTTTATATTAAATAGGGGAACTTGTCGGCATATACAAAGGTTTCATATACCCGGCGGACGTCATACTTTCCTTAGTTTATTTGATCGAGCCTCATCCTCATGTCTTGTGTTTATCCTTCGGGATAGATATAGGATTTGAGGTACATTGCTCTTTTTTTTTAAACTATGAAAAATATGGGGTCAGTTTGATTTCACACTTCAACGTCCTTCCGAAGCGGGTGACGGGATTTCAATTCCGGCGATCGATGGCTTCTTACGGGCAACTCCCCACAAGCCCTCAAAATAGCACCGACAATATCATTATGGAACTATTATGATTAAAGATCCTAACACTGGAAAGATATTTAAAGTTAATGGGCATCATTTGAAAAACTGTTATGAAGGGCACATACCTCAATTTAAAGAAGTTTTAATGTTAAGTCAATCCAACTAAACAAATGGTATGTCAGGCTGACGATATTAAACCAAACACTTTATGGGAGGCAACCCATACTTATATGTTTATGTATTACTATTTAGTTTGTTAAGTGTCTTATATGTTAGTTGTAATAATCCTACACAATTACATTTATTATAAATTAAGCCTAATATTGGTATTGGAAGAAAAGTTGAAATTTAATTGAATGAAAAAATTAAAAAATTGCAAAAAATTGGCAACTGGCGCCGACGGCGCCCAAGGAAATTGATGTCAACACCAGCAGCATCCCTCGAGAGCACCGGAGGCGCCGAGGACGGTTGTACTGTTCCAGTGACTTTTGGCAGACTTTGGCAGGATTTCGCTCCATAATAACCATCGGGAGGGGTTTTTAAAGTGCTAAAAACTACCTAGGACACCTAGAAACTTCCTATTTTTGGATTCCATGACTTCTAATTCAAGAAATAATTTGAGGTATGGAGTTTTTAATAGAAGAAAGTTTATTAGTTTCTACGCGCACAAATTATATGATAAAATTATTACGAAGAAGAGATTGATCAAGGAAAGAGGATTTTTTAATCTTAGGTTGATCAATCCAAGTGCTCCGATTGAAAAGATCATTTTGCAAAGACGATGGAAAGTTTTGTGTTACACTACCACTGCAGTTGTTATACCTGTAGTGAAGGAGTTCTTTGCAAATCTACTTGGAATTGCCCAAGGAGTTGTCTTCGTTCGAGGTATGGCTGCACCATTTACTCCTACAATGATTAATGAATTATATATGATAGAAAATGTTCCAATCTGTTATTATGCAATTTTCATTCCTACGCGAGATTTGTTGCAAGATATTTATAATGTTATGACGGATAAGAGTGATATGTGGGAATTACGAGATGAAGGATATATTAGTTTTCCTACTTCATCATTTAATCCAATTTCAAAAGAATGGAATTTCTTTATTTCTCAAAATTACTCCTTACTATGAAAATCAGTAGAGTCACTAAGGAGAATGCTACTTTAAAATACTGCATTCAAATGGAGAAACCTATTTATTTAGGTTCAATTATGTTTAGATTTGTAATGGGAATCATTATGAATGGGCCAATTTATGGACTTAGGCATCCTTCTACAATTTTTCTGATTTGCAGTCAATCCCAAGTGCCATATAAAAAATGGGAAAAAATTTACTACCATAGGAGGCTATGATTCGTATTGATGATCAGTATGTTGGTAATGGAAATGAAGCACTAAATAGATCATTCATCACATGCTTCGACACCATTAATGCCACAAATAGTTGAAAGTTCAATAGCTTTGGAGAGTAAAATGAAGAAAATAGAAAGAGAAATTCAGAGTATTACAATTGTAGTAGGAGATCTCAACTACATTTTTGATCACCTAGATTGGAGAATGAACAAAAATTTTGAGCACACTGGAACTTTTGAAACAGGATTAGTTCAGATATTTAAAGAAAAGAGGTGGATTGAAGAAAATTTGACAGATCAATTCTCATACTGATCCTTCTACAACCTATATGTTCATTACCAATCTATGAGAGATATTAGATGAGGTGAAAGCACTGAAAATGAAGCTGAATGATTAAAGATTGTGAACTCTTTACTTGCTTAAAAATGTTTGTGTTTTAGTGTAAGTTTATGGATTTAGTTAAGTGTAATTTGGTTTATTTTTGCTTTAGAATTTTGAACTTTAATTATGTGTATAGTTTTGTGTCAGCATTTAGTGTTGTGGCTTGATTTCGATGCTGATTTATTATTAGTTTGTTTAATAGGTATGAATTTGTGAAATGTGTTTGTAAAAATTGTATTTTCATATATAAAAGAGAGTATGTTATTGTTTGTGAAAATGATTGTTTGTTAAATGTGTAATTATGAATGTAGATAAAAATTTGTGTTTAAAATACTTAAAACTTCGGAGATAATTGAAAATTTGAAAAATCAAAATAGTGAATTTC
>NW_018165454.1:11699-25627 GCF_001263595.1 Phalaenopsis equestris | reverse complement strand
CAACCTTAACATCCTACTGCTTTGTGACTAAGGCTATCAAAATAAATAGTTGTTCGCAAATAACTCGTGTTCGGCTAGTTAAGCAAACTAGATGAACACCAACAAGAATATTTTTTAACGTACCAAATGCAAACCAAGCCTAAGCTAGTTCAAACTAAGCTAATTACACCCCTACATGTAATCAATATATATATACATATATATATATATATATATATATATATATATATATATATATTTTTTTTTTTCTATTTTATTTTAAAAACATGTTATGTAGGTATGAATGTGTCTTAAATGCAACTTCAAACTATAGTTTGACTGCCATTTTTATATTCATTGCCGCTTGAGAAATTTATAAGACTTTTATTAGCTAGCTGAAATCATTCAATACATATTAGGAATATTCTGTATAAAGCCAGGGACAACTACCCCAACCACGCGCCGATAGTTTTACTGTTCAACAGTCACATGTGAGTAGATGGTATTATCTAGCTTTGTAGATTCTTAAGAGCTCTATAGCCATTGAGTTGAATCCTGAGTAGTGCTTGAATCACACAAAAGAAATAAAATGTAAGTAAGAAGAAAGAGAGAGAAATAGAGAGAGAGAAAGGAGCAATAATAAACAGGTGTATTTCGTGTTTATTTATAAAATGATCTTTCTATTTTAGAGGATAAGGTATAATATAATGGTGTTGCACTTTGCCCCTGCTTAAATGAGAACTGTCCATGATATTTTTGGTAATTTAAATATATAAGTTTTTTTGTTTCGCTACTTTTAAGCTTAGTCGGCTAACCACGATTAGCTTGAGGGTGGCAAGATCAAATTTGTCGACCTTAATTGGTTCGATTGGTTGAGTTTAATTAATGTGGGTCGGCCAGTTGATATATTACGGTTGTCGATCCTTGACTCTTAATAAGGAGTCCATGGTTATCCCTTAAATGATTGGAAATACTGAAGAGCTGAATGTTCCCTCGGGTTAGTTCTGCTAAAGGGAAAACTATCACTTCAAATAGGCTTTCTCATAGTGATTTGGTTGAATAGGTTTCTTCATCTCGTTTCTGAGCGAATGGTTCAAGCTTGAATCATCTGGTCATCTTTTGACCACTTCGTTATCGGTCTGTTTTGGCCTTGTTGGCTTTGGGTTGAACAATTCCATTCAGTCAGACAAGTATGTCTCATGATCTTCTGTTGGTGAATACTCCTCCGTGCCCTTGCCATTATGGCCCTCAAATCTCCTCGAGATCAGTGAGGGCACATTTTTTATGCAGAATAGTCAAGTGATGTACAGGCCTCACATTGCACATTGCAGATATATACAACAATTGGGAGTATTGATCACGCTCATATGTTTAGAATGATGAATATCAATCAACAATTCAAATGGTTATTGGTGACAAATGCAACAATGACAAATGCTAATATATATGTGTGTGTGCGTGTGCGCGCGCTTATTTTTGTATAATAAGACCTCTTCCGTCATTAATTTTTATCTTTGAATGATTGAGATATAAATTAGATCATCTCGCTTTTTCATATTTAAAAATCATATTAAATTAATTCAAACTAAACCTCTTTCGAAGAAGTGGATAAGTAGCATATAATATATAAGGATAAGTACTTTTGTCATTCTATAATAATAATACTTTTGTTGTTTGTATCCGAACGCATGATTCTCATTTGATGGTCACCGTAGGCCCTAGAGAAGGCTACCACTATTTTGTTGGCCACATGAGGTATGTTCAATTAATCCAATGTCTTTCTTCATTAACTACCCTTCCATGGGCCTAAAATTTAAAAATTCATTTTTTACATCTTTTTATATACCTATAAAGATTGATTTATGAGACATTTTAGTGAATGTTTGCTCATAAGTAGGCAAATACTTTTTTACCAAAAAGAAAAAAAAAACTTATTTGTACCATTTTTTTAGTAACTTTAAATTTAATTCATAAATCATTTTAAAATTCAATATTATATTAAATTTTAACATATTAAATTTCGTAGAAACATGGTGTCAAGAGATACACAAGTTTTTTCTTTTTTTTTTCTTGTTAGATACTTCGTTTTTGTAGCCAGTTGATCGCCTTCATCAAGAATAACATATTTCACATATTGACATTAATCCAATTAATCACCTAACTAAGTGCAGAACAGACTAATTTTCTTAATAAGGAGATGGCATGATATAATCCCTCTATTATTTACATGAATATAGAAGATTCTTACAAAGAAAGATTGAGCATTATTTATCTATCTCTCTTAAATCTATGAATGTACTTTATTATTACATGCCTACAAATTTAAAATAGAGAAAAATATATGCATAATAGATAAACCTTGAGCTTTTTCTCTGCTACTTAGAATGAGATTCAATTGTAGTTAGTGTTCCTTTATCCATTATTTCTTAATACACTTTTCTTCCAAAAGAAGGAATATATAATTTCCTTTTGTTAGTAGCTAACTTTAGGTCATTCGGTTAGTTTACTTCCTTTTTGAGAGAAATTCTCTTAATACCCTTCCACTTATAGTAGGTTACTCAGTTGCCCACCAAGTTCATTTAAGAAGAATAGTTATCTAACCACTACATATTATTATTCACATCAACACATGCAATTTTGTATTGTCACCACTGTAGATACAGATTTTTAAAATTAATATGAAGGTCTAAGGATTCCCCTTAAAGATGTTTGAGGGCGCTTCCATTGTTTAGACTCTATCATATTCTAAAGACTGGGTGTTAAGCAACATGGAATTTTTAAAGATGGATTATTTAATTTTTTCAATAATTGTTCTTAGATAACAATTTGCATTGTTTATGTTTTATTTTAGATTTAAGGGATTGAGATCTTCATAAATATATGCTCACATGTTTATTTGCATCTTAGGCTTATGTACAATAGTAATACTTATGTTTAGAATGATCATTACACTCTAGATTGGTATGATAAACAAACTTGATTTTGTATTTGTACCATGGTTGGAGATTGATGATGGACCTAATCAAAATCTTACAGTTTTATCATTTATGGTTAACTTAATAACCCAAATTATAATATATGGAGAGCTAGAAAGTTGCATTGTCAAAGGAGTCCATTTAGCAACAATCAGTTATGTTTTATATAATATTATAAAGAAATTAATATGATAAATATATTTAAGAATTTTGTTTAAGTAACACAGTTACATATTCAAGCTTTTGATCCATATCAAACATTGGACTTGATTTGAACCTCAAAGGTAACCATTGAAATTAGCATCTTTATGGCAATGAATATTATATTGTATCAATGAGGTGTCTCATATTAGAAACTATCATTAGAGCTAAGCTTCAAGTATACAAGTAACTAGAAAGAAAGTCATGAGAAGTTAAGAGTGTAAGGTGATTGTATTAGCTTAATGGTCATTGTGGTTTATTACATATGTCTTTCATATTAAATTTTATTTTAGCACACTAGCTTTGATAGAGCATTGCATTTGAAATTTTAAGGCTCTATATTTAGTAACACTTTTCTACAAATATTATAGAATTATTTTAAATATAATATTTTTATGGGTATAATAGATTATCATATGTAATTCTTTTCATGATTGGATATTATCTTAAGTTTCATGTAATCCAGTGAATTTTTTTATGCTTGCCTCTATTTTACTTGTAAGTGTTGATTTTAGAAAATAGGGAAAAAAATTAGGTTAATTATAAGTAGAGTTTGTCAATTCTTGGTTAAAGATATCTCTTTTGTATATCATGTTTTTTTAATATATTTTCTTTTGATTATATAGTATTGAGAAATAAATTAAAATAATGTTAACAATGGTACTTTATTTTTTATTTTCGATGATGAGTTAGTGGCCTTCTATTAAGATAAATAATATTAATTAAGCAATGAATCCTTCTAAGAGAATAAAGTATATCTACTTTGTATCTAACATGACATAACTCACTCCCATGTAAGGATTATGTCATTTCACACCATGATAACAAAGATGGAGTATCAAAGATACTAAGATAATTTGTAAACACTAAATAAAATAACTTAAGACCACTTAGTAATTTGATTGGAGGTGATAAAAGTTATTCATCCCAAAAAGAGGGTGGATTAGATGAATAGAACTGATGAGTAAAAAAGAAGTCGGAATGGTTAAAAAGAAGCTTTTAATATAGTTAAAGACTCGAAATTCTCTATGACCTCTGAAGTTTAAAATAATAAACTTAAAAAGAACGTGATTTAAAATTTGAGAGTGATATTACAATCCTTATTTAGTAATAAATTAAAACATTTATTATACTAAATCATATCAACTATTAATACAAAAGTAAATGAATAATCATGTCTATAGGCCATCCCAATAAACATGGCCATGCTACAATTGGTTTGAATATTCAACGGATGATGTTGTTTAAAGTTGTTGTGTTAAGGGCCATTTTTTGGCAAAGGTTAAGTAGGTTGGAAAATGTTTAAGCAGCAATAGAGGTTTAAATTATGAGGAGAAAAAAATAATGATAATAGGACATAATTAAGGTATTAAAATATTTTCCTTCTTAAGTTTTATCTAGACCCGCAATAAAAGTATTATGGAAGTTGTAAAAATTATAAACAGATATGGAGGACATCAAATTTAAGGCCATCATAAAATGATGGTGAAAATAGATCCACATTATGTATCAAAATGCTCATCTACTTAAAAATGATCAAATGTTGTTAATAATTTACAATTAGAGGTCTACACATCAATCATTGAAATTCTAAAAATTATATATCAAGAGAAAAAATTTGAGCTAAATTTGACTAAAAATATAATAATCAAATAACACTTTAGATTTATTTATGGAAAGAAGCTCCCCACAAACTAATCAACATAATGCACCAATGATCTCAAAGTTAATAACAATATAATTTATATGAATGTTTTATAAACTTATACAAGATATGTGAGATTAAACTCAATACTTCTACTTACAAGTGTGAAATGATATGATGAACTACTATCGAGTCTCATGGCCCCATGAATTTTTAGGCATCTAAAAATAGGGTTACAAAGTTTTACAAGCCAGTCAACATAGTCTAACAATTTGCATCCAAAAAAATTTACATACATTTATATTTAATAAAAAAGATATATGATAAAAAATAATTGACTATAAAGTCAAAATATAATTTTATTTTAAAATAAAAACAAACCCAAATATCAATTTAAAAATTAAATTATTACCTAAACAAAATAACATTAATAAATAGATAATTACGAATGAAATAATATTATAAAATTGTTAACTTTTTTTTTTTTTTTGTTAAACATATTTTAGTATTTTTCTTGCATCTTGCATGTGTATCTTCATCCACAATTCGTGGCACATTTTTTTTCAAAACTTCTGCTTGCACTTGTTTTTTTATTTTATGGAAATTTTGAATCTTAATAGTTTATTAAAAATATAATCATAATAATTTCATTGATAAAGATAATATGATATAATATTAGGTTTTTCTCTTTCACCTTATCTATTTGTTATCATAATGGATTCTCTATCTTTCATGCTTGAGAACAATCTAAATTTTAATTGTTCTAAAGTTTCTCATCTGAATTATGTTGATGCCATTCTAATTTTTGGCAAAGCCGATATTCAATATATGAGAACCATTAGTCTAATTTTTTAAAGATTTAGTAAAGTAACTAATCTTCATATTAATACTTCTAAATCTAACATTACTTTTTCTAAAAATGTTGATGTTTCTACTCAAAATGATATTGCCTCCTTATGTGGTTTTAACATTAAACCTTTTTCTTGGAAATTTTTGGGAATTACTATTAAGTCTTCTAAATTGTTAATTTCTGATTGTCATATTCGTATTGATAAAATTAACAATTGGTTGGCTGGGTGGAAAAAGAAAATTTTATCTTCAGTTGGTAAGTTACAACTTATTAAAGTCATGATCTGAAGTTCCTTATGTTGACTTCATTATACTATTATTCCTAATGGTTTAAGAAGGAGAAGCTCTTCTTTGATTTTCAATTTTTTAAAGTAACAAAGATGGTAAGAATCTTCATATTATTCTTTGGGATAAATTTATTATTCCAAACATTGTGGTGGTCTGTATTTCTTCTTTAGATATTATTAATATCATGTGTAGAAATAAAATTATTTGGAAACAATATAATTATCATTAAATTCTTTCAAATTGGTGTTTTAATACTTATGATTCTTTTTAGAAATATACTGTTTCTAAAATTTCCCCTTTCTGGAATGAACTTGTTAAAGGGTTAATCGTATTAAACCTTCTTTAACTTTCAAACTAATTTAAATAGTCAATTATCTTTCTATTTTGATCTATGGTTTAGTTGAAAATTTAGGCAATATTTTTTTTATTTAGGGTAAACATTTTATAATATTAAAATTTGTGATGCATTAAGGAATAATAATTAGAATTTTGAATTGTTTAGCAATGCTACTACTTTTTTCATTAATGATTTATACAATATTAAGATCTCTCAAGGCCTTACTTGTCTTTGGAAGAAAGAAAATAGGTATAGCCATAAACTCATTTATCACTTCTTATTTGAAGCTTTCCCTAAAGTGGATTGGTTTAAGCTTATTTGATTTAAAGGTTATTTCATTAAATAGGTATTTTTTAATTGGAAGATTATTCATAAAGGTATAAAGACTTTTGACATTTTAAATCTTTGTGATATTAATATAAATAATATTTGTGTTCTTTTGTCCAATAATTTAGAGAATCATGATCATATTTTCTTTGAAAGCCCTTTTTAACATTTTTTTATTAATAAATGTGTTTCTTCTAGTAAAGTTTTTACCACTACTCCTAATTTTTATCAGATTTTATTTCATTCTTATAACCTTTTCTAAAATTTAGAAGCAATTTCTTCTTCTCTCTTTATAAATCACTTCTTATTTCATTTGGTATAAATAACATAATAGAATTTTTAATAATAAATTACTCCTATTAATTCTATTGTTCGGAATGTTCATTGGAATATTATTTTTGAAACTATGCATTAGAAATTTAAACAAAATTTGTCTGATAATATTGTTGACTTTTCTGGTATTATTGTTTAATTTTTGTTTTTTATTCCCTTCTGGTGTTTGGTGGCCATGTTATTCCTTTGTCATTAGTGATTTGTTTATGTGTATTGTATATGATTTATTTGTTATCTTTATTGTCTTTAGTTTTTGGTGCCTTTCGGAGGTGGTTTTTGTTTTTTGGCTATTATATGATAATATAAATCATTCTTTTAAGTTTCAACCACTCCATTGAATAACTTTTATTCATTGGTTTTTGGATGGAAACTTAATTCTTTTGCAATCATTTGCATTTCTTTCTTATTGTTTTATTTTTCTGGTGATAGTTGATGTCACTGGTGATTTGTTCTATTTCCTTGCAGTGATTATTTCTTAGTTGATCTCTAGTTTTATTGGATTTTTTTATGGTGGATTGTTTTCCTTCCTCTTTATTTTTGTAGTTTGTTGCAGTGATAATTCTTTCTCAGCTAATAGCCTCTGAGGTTTTTGCAATTGCTAATTATTGTAATTAGTTGATTTGGTGGCTTCAATGTTTCTCATTTAGATCATATATCTCTTGTTATATTACTTTTGATGCCATATGAAGGAGGTTTTACCTTTCTTCCTTCTGACGGTTATCTTTTATTCACTAGATCATGTTCTGTAATTGTTTGAGAGTTGGATCACTTATTTTGTTGATCCTTAGTGGATATCTTATTTTTCCCTTGATATTTACTGATTTAGAACATATATTTCCTTGATTGGTTTGCTATGATATTTTTTCTTATTTAGAACATATATCTCCGTGATTCTTTCTTTTATTGTTAGTATTTGAGCTATGATGATATACATCATTCGATTAAATTTCACCCACCCTTTTCAATAACATTTATTCATTAGGTTTTGGAAGGAAATTTAATACTTATGTAGGTAAGGTTCGAGCTCTTTTGTTTTTTCATTTTTTTTTCATTTGTCATTTATCTTTTGTTCTATTTTTTTACTTTTTGAAGTTCTAATTTTGTCTAAAGTTTTTTTTTTGTCTATTATCATTTATATTTCTTGAGATTCTTATTTTGTTTGTGTTGTCCATTATATCTCTTTCTTGTAGCTTGCTTTTTCATGTGGATTGTTAGTGTTGTTGAAGATTAGTTAGATGGTAGCTGGTTGATATATTTCTTTTCAGAGGTGGTAATGGATGTCACTGGTGTTGCAATTTGTCGGATGCTTGGTGTTTTTTTTTTCTTTTACAGAGGTAATTCTTAGTCGGTCTTCTCTTTACTTTGTGTTTAGCTGCTAGAATTTTGTTGACAGCTTCGAATCTTATGTTTTTTGCCTTAGGTTTTGGTGTATCTCTTTTTATTAAACTTGATTTTATTCTAGTGTGAGTTGTATTAATGTCTCTGGTTGTAATAGCCATTCGTTTTAATCAAGTTGGGTGTGACCCTCAATTTTCACAAAGAAAAAGATAAACAAAATATTAATTAACTAATTAATTTAAAAATTACATTTATTTATAAAAATATATTATTCTTACGACCCAGCATGATAAAATTGATCTATTTTAGCAGCTGGCAACAAAACCCTAACTAGGACTGAAATCCAACGGTTTAGAATTAGTTTACTCATAACTGATTCATTCAAAGCCGGCTCTGCAGTCGCCGCTTGGACCAGCCATCTAACAGTCGCCGGTCCTGGCCGACCTTTCCTTGCCATTTTCGGAAGGAATCCCCGTGACACAATAACTCTTTACTGTTCGCCCAGGAGTAACACTCACTTACATTATTATATATATAAAAAAAATTACGTACATAACAAATAATTTTTGAGTATTTACATATTTGATGCCCAAAATGTTCATATAATCTTACATGAAATGTTTTAATTAACTATTTGAAAATATAGATGCTTAGATGTTAGCTAGAAACGTAAATGCATAAGAATTGTGTGATATTTATGTAATGCTCCACATTATTTAAGAAAATGCAAATATGTCCTAAAATTTTTGTTTTTTTACTGTGTAATATTGCATTAAAAACTATAATTATTCTTACGCAAATAGAAGTGTAATATAAAGGCTTTGCAGATTTATAAAAAATTAAAACTTAATTAACTCTTAATCCTAAAATTTAGTTTACAAAGCACAATAAAATATGATTTTTAAGAGAATCCGGGAATTGGTTTAATAGCAAGTTTAGCATAATCTAATCTTGATCGGATGAATGGAAATATTTGTAAAATGTTTATCATGCAAGAAGATAACATAAATAGTGCTTTTTTCCATTATTAGATGTCAAGATAATCTAAAATAGCTTCGTGGAACCATCTTTCTATGACAACACTCTTGGAAAACTAATTAGTTTATTAAAGAAAATGGTGAGATGGAGCATCATTTGCATTGATCATTCACTTCTAGTTTCATAAGATTGGTCAATTATAAAGGCAGGTGAACAACTTTTTTCCCCCTTAAAAAAGCTAATGTGGGATATTTAGAATAGGGGCATGACCATAGATAGTTGTATGACCTCATTCACTTCAAATTTTTAATTTTAATAAGTGCTCATATAAATGTGTGAGCAATAAAAATGATTTTTTGGTAAAGGATATATAAAAGCCACAATATGTTATTCTTATAAAAGATCTATAACATGATACAAATAAATATCAAAGAAAAGAAGATTCATGTCATTTGTACTCCCTACTCCATTACCTAACTTAAAGCGCTGATTGATCAAGATTTGCTCTTGAAAGCAACCGACTAGATGCAGATGACTACGTACTTTACATAAAAGCAATTAGGCCAACTTCATTGTGTTTGATTTCATCCAATTCCTGGAAGATTTATAGCAAATAAAGTTTTCTTTGGTTGCTTGTCATAGTTGATAGAGTTTATTTATATAGATTCATTTTATTTTGCCAGTTGAAGCAATTAAATCAAGTACAACGCATCAAGTTAATTCTTAATGTAATCATATGGATTAAACTAAGCCAATTTTAAGAAATCTTAAAATACTATAAATAAGAATACTAAAGTTCTAAAATAGTATGCATGGCTTGATGTACTTGTATAAGCTCACTAACTTTATTATCTAATTAGAATAAAAATATAAAAAAATAACTAAAAAAAGGTGAATACTTTTAAAAAAAATTTAAAATATCAACAGAATGAGTGTATGTTGAACATGAGTCTACACCAACAAAGTATACCATAACCCACCTAACTTTCCTACCAAAACTCATGAGGTTTAAATTGATAGACATTAAAAATGCAAGCCTTAGAAATTAGATAATATATAGGTTGAAAATGGGCATGTGGCACTTTAAAGAAAATTTAATTCCATAAACTTTAATCACACACAAAGTGACATGTAATGCTAGGAGTATAACATTATCAAAAGTACGTCTTAGATGTGACTTATTAAGTGGGACAAAGTGCATAGAATAAAGAGGAAAAAATTAATCTTATGGAGACGCAGGACTTAATAGGTGAAATAATTATGCATAATTTTTGTTACGACAAGTCATTCTTCTTATATACAACATATCAATTTACTTTCTTGACATTCCTTCATCACTTA
Source organism: Phalaenopsis equestris (assembly GCF_001263595.1). Taxonomy (NCBI): domain Eukaryota; kingdom Viridiplantae; phylum Streptophyta; class Magnoliopsida; order Asparagales; family Orchidaceae; genus Phalaenopsis; species Phalaenopsis equestris. The sequence goes on along the minus strand of NW_018165454.1, from coordinate 15,036 downwards.
TCTCATGACTATCCTCCAATTTTTTCTCAATCTAATTGACACGGAGATAGTGACATGGAAGATTCTTCTCTTCTTTATGTATTGAACATTACACATATATGAAAATGCAATATTAATTTTTTTATGAAATCTCAGCTCTTCAATTTGTTATCTTTGCATTTTTTGTATGTTATTTGTTTTGTTTATTTTAGTTGTAGCTCTATTCCCAACATGATATGAAATTCTCTCACACAACTATTTCTTCTCCACTATGGATGGTTTTGCCAATACCACTCAAACTTCTACTTTAATTAAGGAAGAAGATACATACACCCCTCTTTCAGTAAAATTTCCATTTGAAATCTCAAATATCTGATAAGTATTCAATTCAATAATGAAAATTACTCTATATGGAGATTTCAAATTTTAGTAGCATTCATTGCTTATGATCTTGAATGGTTTCCCAATAAAACCACTGTTTGTCACTCTAAACAAATTTGGTTTTGTGTTCTTCTTCAAGGTATCCATATCACTAATACAGTTGGTACACCTTTACAGTGCGAAAATATATTGATTATGGTATTAGTCAACAACCTAATTTTTAACACAAGAACTAAGCACATTTAACTCAATTTCCACTTCATTAGAAAACACATTCACTCCATTAATGAAATCAAAGTTTTATACATTCAATGTAATGATCAACCAACTAGTATATTGACAAAAGCACTATATATCTCATGCTTTCAGCAACTTTGGGATCATGTGATCATTCAATCATTCGCTAATCGAATTGATGGGTGGTGATAAGAGAAATTATCCTTTGCAAACTTTGTTGTGATAAGTTCTTCTACATATATACATCACATTATTACACTTCCCTAAAATTCCTTTCATCACACGTCTTCATCAATATTCTTTAGCTATTCTCAGCCCTTTAATTCTAACTAACTCTATTGTAGTAACAAAGATGATTTTGCTCATTTACATATATTAAGGTCTGTTTGGGGTAGCTTATACGTGCGGGCAGCATTTTCAAAACGCCACCGTACCGTTTGGTTCGCGCGTTTCGCTAGCATTTGGGTTTTTACACTAAACACTAAACGCAGACGGGGGGCCCCCCCCTGGGTGCGGCCCGCGGGCCGTGTTTCAGGATAAATAGCTTATTCTGAAATACACAAGCTGCCCCAAACGGACCATTAGTCTTCAAAGTATACATGATATACATATATGAGAAAAGGCAATATTATGTTTCCATGTAATGTCTGATCTTCAATTTATTGTCATTATATTCTTCTATGCCACCTATTTTCTCTATTTTGGGTGCATATTTATTCTCAATAAGGAACTTAAAATTATTTACCACCCATGTTAAAGGAAAGCCAATTTAGATTCTTTTGTGTTTGTGAGTGTGTGAGTTTGTGTATGTGTGTGTCTATTAATACCATTGTTTTGAAAATTGGACTGGACAGATAGAATCCGGCCGATTCAACATGGAATTGGTCACTGGTCTGGTCATGTGCGAAAGAATTATTTCCTCATTGAATTGTTTGTGATTGCTTGGAAACTGCAATTCGACCAAAAATCACGGTTCGACTGAAAATCGGTGAATCGGGCATTAGATAGCAAAAACCATTGCACGTGAATGTTTACCTCATCATCACGATCACCTCATTGTTCGTCGTCTACTTAAAATGAATTATTTTTGTTCTTCTGAATCTTCTTTCACAATGGGGGAAAGCATTTTGAGGACTTCAAAGAGAGCTGCCTCACCACAAGAAAAAAAAAGGAGGAAAGGCATGAAGGATAAGCCAATTGGATGAAAGCAATCTGTACGAGGGGTCTACATAAGGAGTTTTCAATGGAGAAGAAATGCATTGGAGATGACAACTATGAGGGCAAAAGATAGAGTTTTACGGAAGAATATGACTACACAGTGGGCAAAGAGCTCCTCAGCACCACGTAGCAATACATAATAATTGAGGTTCAGGAAGGGAGGCAAGTTGTAGTAGATTTTAGATTGTTAACAAAATTTATTTTTTACTCATTATATAATTTTTTTTGAAAGTTGTCACGATGTGAGTCTTATCCTTCATATGTAAATTCTTTGAAAATCAAATGTAGTTAAATTTTGAAATAACGTGACAAAATCATTGTTGTGTTAATCATTTAAATATTAATGTATTTATTTAATATTTTATAATCAATTTTTTTAACTTACACTTTATATTATTGTCATATCATTTATTACATATTTAAATAAATTTATAATTTATTATCTTTTGAAACTTGAATCCTGAACATTTTTCTTGACCGATTTAATGTCTGTTCTCATAACCTTGGCTAATGCATAGGGAAATATAAGACCAAATTTTGATCCTACAGACGAGCAGCTTTTGTATCATGCAACTCTGACAAAATACTACTTTTTCTTCTCACTCCCTCTATCCCATCTTCAGCCTGACCCTTTTTGAATTATCTAAGATGGCCATTGTACTTCCTAAAAGTTATCCTTCTTCTTTTTTTATAGCTTGGAATCAAATTTGGGTGACCAAAAAAAAACAAAAAGACAAAAGAATGAAAACAAGCCATAAACTATAACTACATTATTATTCTAAACATCCGAATGTATGACAACTTTCTGAAGCTTGAAGATGAATGGGAGCTAGAATTAATTCCATTGAGTTTTCTGCTGAGAATAAATTTAAATTCCCTGACCATTTTGTGAAACACATTATGCCCTTAGCAAAGATATGATAATTGATAAAGGTGAAGGCACTTGTCTGAAATAGTTCCATTCAAGGTCTTAATTGAATTGTTCAAACCTATATATGATGACTCATCAATGATAATTTGAATTACAATATATACTTTCCAATCATTTTCCTCTTCAAGTTCAATTCTCATGCCACAAAATTTATTTAAAATCATAATACCCTTAATCAAATAAAGAAAAAACAAAACTCATAGCTTATAGTCACGTTGCATGATATCATTGACCATGCCACATGAAATACTATTTTGATAGACTGTTGACTCGCAATCGCCGGCATTCGTTTCGTCTTATCCAACGCACACCTAAATGGTCACAAAGACAACTTATTCTAATCATTTTCTCCACATCTAACCTCCATGCAACAAACCCCACCCCACGAGCTCCAGTTGCCCTCCACCAGATTTATATAAATCCCCTCCATCCCCTTCCCTGTCCAGGAGCTCTGAAACTATCCCACCCTCCTCCTTCGACACTTGCCATTGATCTCTCTAATAAACCATAACCATGGGCTCCTACTCCGGCGACATCATCTTCCGTTCGAAACTCACCGACATCCCCATCCCAAACCACCTCCCCCTTCAC
>NW_018165454.1:9121-10669 GCF_001263595.1 Phalaenopsis equestris | reverse complement strand
GACGGCAGTGGATGCTTATGATTTGTCGTCGGTGAGGATGGTTATATCTGGGGCGGCGCCGATGGGGAAGGAGCTTGAGGATGCTATTCGGGAAAGGATGCCGAATGCAATGATCGGTCAGGTGGGGGGCTGATTCGTTTTCTTTTTAAATTATGATTTAATTAAATGATTTTTATCGTATTTTTATGATAAAAGTTTTACTTGACAATTATATGAGTTCATTCTAATTAAATTTAAGTTGTGATTGAAATTTTTTTGAAATTTTACTCTTTGGATGTTTATTTTATAGTGCAATTTTTATCAGTATTTCTGAATTTGTCTCCAAATCAAAGTAATTGGCTCGATTAGGAGTGTAACTATTGTGAGTCTAGTTCGAGTCATCCTTGACTTGAGCTTGAGCTTGTGCTTGTGCTTGTGCTTGTGCTTGAGCTTGATTAATTTTATCGTGTTTGAGCTGGAGCAGGAACTTAAGCATAGGACTTAGAGAAATCACCTGTTATAAAATATAAAATATTATTTTTAATCTTTTTTAATATTTTAAAGTTAAAGTTTTCAAATTTAATTTAATTTGAGTATATTTTATATTAATATATTTTTTTAGAAGAGTAGGGTCACGAATTAACGAGTTGAGTCGGGTTAGCCTGAGCTTGGTTTTTTAGCTCATGAAGTTCAGTTCGCGAGCCAGCTCATAACTCGGCTTGACCTACTTATACACTTAGGCTCAATCTTAATTTGCATTACTTTTGCAGGGCTATGGGATGACAGAAGCTGGTCCGGTGATATCATTTTGTATGTCTTTTGCAAAGGAGAAAATGGACTCGAAGCCGGGATCATGCGGCATGGTGGTGAGGAACGCTGAGCTAAAGGTGGTGGATCCACGCACTGGAGCATCTCTCCATCGTAACCAACGTGGAGAGATTTGTATTAGAGGAGAAAATATCATGAAAGGTATGTTTTTCAAGTGATATGTATATAAATATATTAATTTTATATTGTATATGATCATTAATTAATCGCATCTTTCAGGCTATTTAAATGATAAATTATCGACCGAGAGCACTATAGACAAGGAGGGGTGGCTTCACACTGGAGATATTGGATATGTTGATGACGACGATGAGATCTTCATTGTTGATAGGCTTAAGGAGATCATCAAGTACAAGGGATTCCAGGTGGCTCCAGCTGAAATTGAAGCCTTGCTTCTCACCCATGAACATGTCGCAGATGCTGCTGTTGTCCCGTATGTTGTTCTTAACTCTATATCTAAATATAAGCTAATTAATTATCTATGATAAATTTTTCTTTAGGTTTATTAGCCATCTATTTTGCATGCAGAATGAAAGATGAGGCTGCTGGTGAGGTGCCTGTAGCTTTTATTGTGAGAGCAAAGGGATCCGACATCAGTGAGGATGATGCAAAGCGCTACGTGGCTAAACAGGTAATTAATTAATAGCTTAGGCTCCCTTTGGGACAATTTATCCTTTGCGGCGGTGTTTTCAAAATGTCGTCTCACCGTTTGTAAACTGCGTTTGAACAGCTTATCTGAAA
>NW_018165454.1:0-9021 GCF_001263595.1 Phalaenopsis equestris | reverse complement strand
CGATGATTTCTCGAATGTCGCGGAGCGTGACATTAGGCTCCCTTTGGGACAATTTATCCGTTGCGGCGGTGTTTTCAAAATGCCGTCTCATCGTTTGTAAACTGCGTTTGAACAGCTTATCTGAAAACGCAGTTGATTTTTTACACTAAATGTAGAACGTTTCCAGATAAACGGTTTATCTGGATTAACACAATCTACCGCAAATGTACCCTTAATTTGATCACCAATAAATAATTGCTTTTTATATTTGCATGTGATGAATGTAATTTTGAATGAATTTAATGAACAGGTGGTGTTTTACAAGAGGATTAGTAAGGTGTTCTTCGTCAAAGCGATTCCCAAATCACCATCGGGGAAGATTCTAAGGAAGACATTGAGGCAGAATTTAGAAGCTGGACTGCCCGTTGTCTGACTTGTCTTTTGATCACATCTTCCAGGATCATTCAGCAATGTGTCATGTTTCTTAATTTTATTCAGAAAATTGAAGTATACATACTGTGTACACTATGGACCCTTTCTTTGTTGTTTTGTATCTTTAATTTGTACATTTGAGAGGATGATGAAGCAGTTACAACTCTGTTTAACTGATACTTGTGTGATGATAGTATTTAACTTTTAGTTTTTATGACCAACTTGGAAGCAAAATATTCAATTAAACATGCTAAGCTAACAAGGTAATGGATGAGTGATTCAATTATGTGGGAGAAAATTAATATATGGAAAAAGATATTATGATCTAAACCACACAATTGGAGTTACTTTGATGAGTGAAATATTTAAATAATCAAGGAAATTTTATATTGCAATGATTCTAAATTACATTCAACAAATTTGAAACTCATATTCAATAAAAAAAGACTCAATATAAGTCATTTGGTACAAATGAGAATAGAATGCCTCGCATGAAAAGTAATTAAGAAAAATACACGAGAAAATTAATCAAATTCATAGGAAATTTATGGTTTTGGCATATTTATGGTAGATTTTTATTCCACAGTTAAAAACGCATAAAAAATATTGTCTTTTAAATCTTTCATAAGATCACACTACATGAAAGCTTATAGAAATCGACGGACATAGTCAAATGATTTTTTCCCAACCGAATTATCTGAAGTTGAATGATAATATTTTTAGTTTTTGTGTGACAATCAGACAAAAGGTCAGCATATTTCTATCTATTGGATCTTAAATTATCTTGTGGATCACGCCTAAGAAGTAGAGATTTAGTCGGATGAAAAAGGGAAGAAAGAAGATTTGAACACTTTGTATTTTTAGCGAGAATTCCATTCGGAGACCATTTTTTTGAAAATGATCCTCCTATTTATTGTTGATAGGTAGGACCTGAAAAATTACATGATTGTCTTTATTTAAAAAGTGAATGTTACTATAATTATTGAGACATTACATTTACACATTTGTAACTGAACAACATTTATTCTGACCCCATAACTGAACAATACAGTGACGTTAACTGCTGTTAATGCTAGTATATTTGTGGAACTGTCTTGAACAATATTTTACATTCATAACTGCCCAATTTAGTTGCTTGGAATTCGTTCAGTAGGCTAGGATTCATCCCGTCAATCATGCATCCTTTCAATAGATTAATGGTCTTCAATCGCCCACTATGCGAAGATCGAATGTGAAGACACAGCGTCCTCAAGTATGATTGTTTCATCGGATAAAGGGTGAATTATCATAATATGACAAACAACCAACCTTCGATCAATATGTCCATACTGAGAATCTCATCCCAAGTGATTGTTGAGCTACTAGGAAGTAAGTACTGAAGCGGTCGAGTGGTATTTGGCGGGTCTTTCATTCTCTTTGATTAGTCCTGAGAATCTCATCCCAAGTGATTGTTGATTTTCACAAAAGTAGCTACTAGGAAGTAAGTACTGAAGCGGTCGAGCGGTATTTGGCGGGTCTTTCATTCTCTTTGATTAGTCGTCTTAAGAGACTGGACGATCTTATGGTGAATAATCCATATTCTTTAGGCCTCCATTCGCCTCCTCAAGATTTGTGCAAGTAAATTCTTGTTGTACATTATCATTCTTGTCTTCTACTAAATTCACCGTTGAAAATCAGCCATTAAATGGATGGACTAGAACTGGTTTTTGGTGTGCACCAATATTGGACTGAAATTGCCTCAAAAAAAACAACAAACAGACCACGACATGATATTCTTAGTAAAATTATTTTTTGCTGACATTGTTGCATATATGTAATCTCTAGTTTCTTGATTTAATATCGAGTAGCAGCCCAAAATTCCTCATGTCCCTCTTCCTTCCATTTGCGAGCAAGCTATTGACAAATGACCTCCCAACACCTCTCTCCCAAATTTTCATGGTTTCTCTCCCTTTTTTTCATTTCTTTTTTCTCCTTTTGATCATCGTGTAAGTGTTAAGGCATCCCTTGGAAGGGACATGCTGTATTTTTTTATAGAGTGAAAAGTATGCAAGTGACGTTACGCCGACACCCGAGTGTAGTGTCAAATAAGTAAGGGTTCTCATATTACGGACGGATACGGATAAAGAAGTTAGTCCATGATACTAATATTATTATAGGACATTGGAATATAGAAACTCTCATTGGTAAACTTGGAATTAGTTGATATTATGATTCATAGAAAGATAAATAAATATCTTATGTGGTCATGAAACTAATTGGGTTGGAGAAAATGCTAAGGAGATTGATAACTTAGGTTTTAAACTTTAGTATTCAGGTAAGAGTCACACTAGAAATGTTGTAGCTGTATTGTAGTTGTAATTATAAATAATAGTTTGAAAGACAATATTGTCAAAATAAATAGAGTTAGAAATAGAACTATAACCCTTAAGATTATGGCTAATACTAAGATTTTTAATATTATAAGTACTTATGCTCCTTAAGTAGGTTTAGATATAGGCTCTAAAGGTAAATTTTGGAATGACTTAGAAGACTTAATACAAATGTTACTTCTTAAAGAAAGAAAAATTGAAGGAGATTTAAATGAACATATCGGTTGAATGGTAGAAGATTTTAGAAATATTCATGGTGGCTACGGTTTTGGAGTGATTAATGAAGAAGATAGAGTCATATTAGACTTTGTTTTAGCGTATGATTTTGTTATTGCTAATATTTTATTCAAGAAAAAGGATGGGCATATTATTAATCATAAAAATGGATCTAATAAAACACAAATTTATTATTTTCTTAGAAGAAGAAGAGATCGTCAAGAATGTAAAGCTTGTAAGGTCATTCCAAGTGAGGATTTAAGTACTCAATGTCGATTATTAGTTCTAGATTTTAAGATGAAGAGTTCTAAAATAAAGAATAATATGAATCATCATCATAGAATTAGATGGATGTACATAAAAAACACAAATAAAATTATTTTTATGAGTAAAATTCAAGATTTCCAAACTTGCAATGTTCATGAAGAAGCAAATTGTATGTGGAAAAAAAAATTATTAAAGAAGCGACAAAAATTGTATTTGGAGAATCTAAAAAAAAGTTTCTATAAATAAAAATAGTTGGTGGTGGAAGAATAACATGTATGAAATGTTACATGTATGAAAAGTTAAAATATAAGAAGTTATGTTATAAAAAATGACATAAGCGTAAAAGCTTAGAGAATTGGGAAAAATATAAGGTGATACATAAAGAGTCTAAAAAAATAATTTACAATGTCAAGAATTTTACTTTTAATCTTTATAATAGTTTAGAAACTAAGGGGGTGAAAAGTATATGTATAAACTAAACAAAGAAAAACGAAAAGTAAAGATTTAACTAAGTAAGTATTAAAGATGAAAATCAAAGAGTGTTTTTCTTAGAAAAAGATATTCAAAATAGATGGGTGAGTTATTTTGATAAACTTTTTAATAAAGTTTCAAAAAATACAAACAACCTTAGTGATATTAATATCGTTAATAATAATAAAAAGTTTCATTTTTACCGTCGCATTAGTAAAAAAGATGTTGAGGGGGCTTTAATGAAAACTAAGGGTGGAAAGTCTCTAGGACCTGATGATATTTCAATTGAAGTGTGGAAATATTTAAGAGATTCGAGGGTTTCATGGATTACTAAACTCTTTAATATTATTTTAAAAACTCAAAAAAATGTCAGAGGAGTGGAGGAAGAGTATTTTGGTCTCCATTTTTAAAAATAAAGGGAATGCACAAGAGTATTCGAATTATAGAGGAATTAAGTTGATATGTCATGCTTTAAAATTATGGGAGAGGGTAATTGAACATAGATTAAGACATATTCCAAAGAATTTTCATAATCAATTTGGATTTAAGTCGAGCAGATCTACTATGGAAGCTATACTTTTTTTGAGAGGTATGATGGAGAAGTTAAGAGATAATAAGGAGGAGCTACATATGATTTGTATTGATTTAGAAAAAGCTTGCGATAAAGTTCCAAGAGATGTCCTTTGGAGAGTTCTTGAGAAGAAAGGTGTTGATATGACTTATATTCAAGTCATTAAAGATATGTATACAATAACCGTTACTTGTGTTCGAACAGAAGGAGGATTGACCAATTATTTTCTTATTTATGTTTGTTTGCATCAGGGATCGGCTTTAAGCCCATATCTTTTTGCTTGAGTAATGGATGGTCTTACCGGGAACTTACAGGAGGATGTACTTTGGTGTATGTTTTTTGTTGATGATATCCTTTTAGTGGATAAGACGAGAGAAAAAGCTCTGGAAAAACTTGAATTATGGAGGTCTACAATGGAATATGGAGGTCTACCTAAGAGTCGAAAGGCCTTCGTTTGAGTAGAACTAAAAACTGAATACATTGAATGTAATTTTAGAAGTAGTAGTAGTAGCTCTAGTCACAGAAATGTAACTATGGGTGATCAAATTATTAAAAGATGTGAACGCTTTCGATATCTCGGATCTATTTTTCAAAGTGATGGCCATATTGATGGGGATGTTATTAGTAGAATTCAAGTTGGTTGGCTGAAGTGGAGGAATGCTTTGAGCCTATAGTGTGATAGAAAAGTACCACTTAAACTGAAAGGAAAATTTTATAAGATGGTGGTAAGACCGGCAATGCTCTATGGTTGGCCTTTTAAGCCTTTTAAAAAAAAAGCATAAAACTAAATTAAGTGTTGTCGAGATGAGCAAATTGAAAATACTCGATGGATGAGTGGCTCTACACTCGGAGAAAAATGTGAAATGAATATACTCGTGATAGGGTGGTTGGTATAGCTCTGGTGATGGACAAAAGTAGAGAGAGTCGTCTTGGATGGTTTGGTCACAACATTGTTTACCATCAGCTGATCTGATTAAAAGAGTAAATGTTTTAGATTCGACTTATGTTAAGAAAGGAAGCGGTAGACCTAAAAAAACTTGGGCATATTGTATAAAAAATTATATTAATTTATTAGAACTAAATGAAAATATGACACTAAATTGGACACAATGGAGAAAACGGATTCATGTAGCTGACCCCACTTAGTGGAATAAAGGTTTTGTTGTTGTCATTGTGTTTTGTCAAATTTTTAGATGAAACTCACACTCCATCTAACACAAGTTTTGCTTTTAGATTTTGTCCATTAAATTTTCATTATAAGATATTTTAGAGTTTGTAGGAAATGTGTAATCAAATTCGAAAATTTCTAAATTTTTTAATATATTTCGTCAATCTTGTATTATTATTATATATTAGGATTTAGATTTTTAATTTATATAAGATTTATATTCTTATAACTCAACGCCTCAGATTTACATTTCTAGCACCCAAACTTTCAATTTTATGTATTTAGAGTTTCGATTTTTGCATAAATTCAAAACGGAGGTGTTTATGATGTGATATGAAACACCCAAACTTTCAATTTTATGTATTTAGAGTTTTGATTTTTGCATGAATATGTGTGTTTCACTGTTTAAAATTCAAAACGGAGGTGTTTATGATGTGATATGAATAATTTTGGTTTTATAAATGTAAGGAAGATTTACATACATACCACTCAATTCTTATGTATTTACATATCCAACACTTAAAATTTTAATTTTTCATAGATTTAACCTTACTAAGGATAAAATGTTGCATTTCACATTTTAGAAGTTGGCGGTTGCATTTTCGATGTGATAGGAAAGAATTAATTGGGTGTTAGATATATTTAAATAGATAAGAAATGAGTGGTATGTATATCTGCAAATGCCCCTGAATGTAAATAGAAAGTCTAGGAGACAGATATGTAAATACGTAGGAACTTGGCATTCTATATGTAAATGCCCCAAAAATTATTGATTTGAATATAAATATGCAAGTTTAGCTGTTAGATATATAAATACATAAAATTTGGGTGGTAAGTATGCAAATGTCCCTTATATTTTTGGTTCTGAAACTCTCATGCCAGTTTAGGTTTTAAACTCGTGAATACAATGGATTTGGGTGGTATGTACGTAAATGAACCGAATGTTTAGATAGACATATGCAAGTATAGATGTCAGATATGTAAATATAGGGGCTGAGTTGAATGCATGTAAATACCCCTTATGTTTGTAGTTTTGACACCACTATCCATGTTTAGGAGTTAGACATGTAAAACATAGCAATTGCACGGTATCTAAGTAAATGCTCCTTCAATCTTTAGTTTAGATGTAAATACACAATTTTAAATGTTAGACAGCCATCCTCCTAAGTCTCAATTTTGAATTGATATTCTAACAAGATCTTGGTATTGACTGTACCCAATGATATTAAAGCATGTATTTTGCATGATCAGACGCCATCTAGAAAAATACAATCACTCCTATAATAAATGCCAACATCACAAGCTATCCAATTATGTAGTTATCACATATTCCTGGTGCTATGAACCTGCTCATATTGCCCATATGACATATTCCTAGTCCTTATTTCATAATGCTACTCTTAATTTTGATAATTTTATTCTTAATTAATTATCTTCAGGGGTCAATGCTGAAAGTGTAGGATGATGGATGTATGATAAATTGCATCCAGGCAGAAAATGATAAACTGATAAATACTTGAATGATATTGAGCATTTTATAGAAGCAGCATCACAACTTTCAACTTATCTTTCATAGGATAAGTTTCGATGCTCGTGTGTGAAGACAGAAATCAAATATTTTTAATGCTAGATGAAGTATAGTGGATTTTAACCAAATTGCTGGTTCTCGACCTCACATTTGAAGTGTGAATCACACGTTAATTATCAGCCTAGTGCTTCAACGAGTTTTGCTTCTCCAAGTTATTTTCATTCTACTATACTTAAAGAAATGATATTTGATACAATAATAGTTCACTGTTGAGCAAATGGATGATGATGATTCACCGAATAATAAAGCTCAAAAGTTTTATGAATTACTGAATATCACCCAAAATCTACTATGAAAAGGTTGTACCTACCTTTCTGAATTATCAATATCTCTTAAAATATTGGGCATAAAAGTAAACTATAATATGTCCCGATAATATTCTAACTAAATTATAGGATTATTGAAGAAGATAAATTTGAATTAAAAATTTAGTATAATGTAAAGAAATTGATGTTTAGGATTAACATTTGTGTATATAAATTGATGTGTGACATGTACTAAATATGTTAATTTTACTTTTATACTTAATACTCACTTTTTATGATATTGCACTTTAATAGAGGGTAATTTTATGTTTTTGGGTGCAGGTATAACAGGAGAAGAAACCGTATCGAATTGGAGCGAAAATGGAGCGAAACAAAGCGAAACGGGGCAAATTGGGCTAAGAAAAATAATTTTGATATGGCGATTAGGCGGCAAACTCCACGCCAAATACAGAGAAGATGGCGCTTAGGTGCCGCATACTGGCGCCCAGGCACCAGTTAAGATTGCTGGACACTTTAAAATTCAGACCGTAGCTAGTAAGCTCCCACTGCACCTAGTCAGAAACGGTGGGAAAACATTGGTTTCAACGATAGCTTTTTGAAAAAATTATCAAAACACAGTTTACTCAAATGACCAAAATAGCCGTGTAATGTTGTACCGTCATCGCACCGCTGCACATTTACATTTCTAACACCCAAACTTCCAATTTTATGTTTTTAGAGTTTCAATTTTTGTAGGACTGAGTATTTTACTATATTTTAAAATTGAAAATGAAGGCATTTATGATGTGATATGAAATATTTCGGTTTTATAAATGTTTACATACATTCCACTCAACTCCTATGTATTTTCAAATCTAACACCTAAACTTTATTTTTTGCATACATACCACCTTTCCTATGCATAAAGGTGGTATAAATGTCAAAATCAAATTTAGGTGTTAGCAATAATTAAATAGATAAGAATTGATTGGTATGTATATTTGTAAATGCTCCTAAATGTACAAATAAAGTTCAGGTGATAGATATGTAAATCTGTAGAAATTTGGTGTTCTATATGTAAATGTTCCAACAATTATTGATTTAAATATAAATATGCCAGTTTAGGTGCTGGATATGTAAATACATAGGAATGGTATGTATGTAAATGCCCCTTATATTCTTGCTTATGACGATTTTATGCAAATTTAGGTATTGGACATGTAAATACATAGGACTTTATTGGTATGTATGTAAATGAACAAAAATTATTAATTTAGATATAAATATGCAAGTACAGGTGTTAGCTATGTAAGCATAGGAATTGGGTTGCATGTATGTAAATGCCCGTTACATTTTTAGTTTAGAAACTACTAAGTTTAGATGTTAGACAGCTAAATACATATTAATTGGGTGGTATGTATGTAAATGCTCCTTCAATCTTTGGTTTAGATGTAAATAAGCAATTTTAGATGTTAAACAATCTTCCTCCAGTCTCAATGTTGAATTGTGTTTGAGCGAGATGTTGGTATTGAATGTACCCAATGACATTCAGGAATGCATTTTGCATGACCAGATGCCATCTAGAAAAATACCACCACACATATAATAAATACAAACATTACATGTTATTCAATTATGTAGTTATCACACATTCCTGGTGCACTTAGGATGTGCATATGAAACAAATCACATTGCTCATATAACATATTCCTAGT
>NW_018165453.1:271568-272319 GCF_001263595.1 Phalaenopsis equestris | reverse complement strand
TAATTTCATATCTGTTATAAAGTAGAAAATCTTGTCAGCTTAAATCTTAAACTTGAAATTCAGAAAATGCTGCCCTGTATTTTTTTGTTATCATGTTAGTGTGTTGTTTGCTTTTATACCCACTGTTTAGAAGTCTATTTGAATCTCTACATGTTAAAATAAAATAAAATGTTAGAAAATTTGATCAAAATTAATTTTACTCCTGTCTCTTTAGTTTTATACTTGTATAATTAGGATGAAAAATTCATGTTAGCATGTTATTTCAATTTTCATTTCCTGCCTATATAATTATTTGATGCTAAACTGTTTAATCTGTTAAACATTTTTGAGGGGATGAAAAATATTTTCAAAACTGGAATTTTATTTGTTCTCAAATGTACTACATGTGAATTTGTTTTTAAAAGAAAAATTAATTATGTATATGAAGTTATATTAGGGAAATAAAATTTAATTTTAGAAATGAGTAACAATATTTAGATAAAATATTAAGTAATGAAGAAAAAATTTAAGTTAAAAATTTTTAGTATAGAAAATGATTAATATAAGTGACTATCTTCAGTAAGAAAAGTTGTATTTTTGAAAATTTTAGATAATTTAGACTTTTATTTTTAATACTTAAATTTCTTTTATTAAAATGATTTTCAAAACTATTATTATATTTATAAGTAAAAGTATTATATGAAGACTTTACTTTAGGAAAGGAGAAGTGGAATTTAAAATCATTAAAGGCCTATCCAGATATAGTAATCCT
>NW_018165453.1:262794-270841 GCF_001263595.1 Phalaenopsis equestris | reverse complement strand
ATTGTCTCAGTCAACAATTGGAAAGAATCACATGAGTTTGTATGAATGAGATTGTAGTTCATATGGTTGAGTGCAAATAAATAGAGAAATATTCATTGATGGGTTTAGAGTTAGAGGACTTTAAAGTGACAGGTTAAAGCCCCCAACTTGGTTTCTTGTTTTAGGTTCTGATTCGAGAATGTTAGCTTCCAAGTGGAGGGAATCAAGGGAACTCTAGAGTGAGAGCTAGTATCTTCCCTGCCTAGCCGGTCATTAGAACTATTAAAACTTTAAATTAGTCAATGTTCTTTATAGCATCTCTAATAAGGGTAAGGAATATTATTGCTCCTATTTGGCACAACACAATTTTCATACTTTCACAACATAATTCCTATACTTATTAATGATTCATCATAAGGAGAAAGATATTTTCATATTAAGTACTTTTCTTCTACAGAAACTTTAGTTATCTTTTTAAGTTGTTACTATTTTGTTAAAATTTCAAAAATACCAAATTCAAAAATACCAAAAATATTTACAAAAATATTTAAATTTTAAATTCCTGCAAAAATCATTTTTAGTTTAAGTAACTATCTTCTTAAAATTAGAAAAACTTTCCAAAAAGTGAATATTGCATAATCTTCCATATGGGTTCGATATTCAGGTCTTAATAAAAAAGTCCTATATTACTTGATATTGATACATATACTTGCGTTGATACATATACTTGCGTAGGCGTAGTATCCCAATATAAATATATATAAATTAAAAAGTTAAATTCTTATTTTTCTTCAAGATCAAGTTTTTGGTTTTGCTGTAAAATAAGGAAATATAAGTGAAAAATATCATCAGAACTATTGTTATACTGTGCATAAGCATTGAGTATCCAGGGATCACTCATAAGAGCGAAGAGGTTTCAAGTAATCCAAATTCCTCATCATGAGGAAATTCATCAATAGATATCTTTTCTGGAATTTCTGCTTTAGCAGCCTTTCGAGCCTTTTGGCTGTGGTTCCTTCTTTTAGATCGAGTTAATGGCACAGACTTCAAACTCCATCCAATTTTAAATACCGATGGTGGGATAGTGAACATTTGAGTTGTATGTTTAATAATCATAACCTCCTTTCCTTTGACTGAAAAGGGAACAAAAGACTTAGCAGGTATTGAGGGAGCAGCAACTTTCATCTTTTCACAAGAAGGGTCATACTTTCATTTAGACCATGTGAAATCTCGTTAGGAATCATAGGTTACCTCCTCCGAGGAAATTCTTGATCATCCAATAGAGACATTTTAATTTGGTTGCAATTTTTGTTTTGTTTTATTTTGTTTGTGATTAAATTTTGAGTTGTCTTATATTTTAACTGTTATGGTAGTGAATTTTATCTTGTTTTGATTTCTTAATTTTTGTTTTGGTTTTGGTTTCAGTTTTGTGGCTATCGTAAAAGTTTCAGTTTTAACATGCAGAGTGAACTTGTTGTTTAACATGCAAGTTTACGGGCAGAAAATAGGAGGTGCAAATAAAAGTAAATAACAATGCAATAAATTAAAAATGCACCTGTTGATTCTTCCCGTTCCTCCACCTGAAAGGTCAGTAGTTGCAAAGCATATGTATAATTTTGCAGGAAAAGCAGAGAACACAGGATTGAGGTGTGTGTACCAAATCCTATGTCATACCCTGGTGGGTCAAATTTGTTCATCTCTGGGATAATTTCATTAAGCAAATAATAATAAGTCCAAGTGTCCTCTGAGATTTCCAAAGGATCATGAAAAAGCCATGGGTAATACCCTAGACATTTAACAGTCGCTCGAATCGTCTTGAGTACATTTTTGTCTTATTATGTTTACTATGTGGTTCAACCCATTAATACCCTTATGCTAAATGAACTTTGATGTTTTGATTATCCTTTTAGGTGTGGTAATTATCACTTGATGTTTCACTTATTGATTATTCGGGTAAGGGCTCTTAGGGGCAATTTGGCTTAATTAAGAAACTTAGCCGGTTTGATTTTTAAGATGGGCTTTTAGTGTTTTGAAAATATTTCAAATTATTTTTAGGTCATTTTATAAATGTCATTAGACAAGATTTTGATTAAACCTAATTCACTACTAAGCCCTTAAAACTTAATAGGTAGATTTGTAATTGTTAGAAAAAATTGAATATTTATACTTTTAATCTTTATCATGTATCATAAATTATTTTAAAACCATCAATTGGAGTTTTAAGTTAGTGGGTTATGATCTTCCAAAGTCAAACCCCTCACCTTAATATCTTCTTATTTAATTATTCTTCCAAATTTCATCAATTTGAAAAATTACAAATTTATCTTCAATGAGACCGAAGTGAGATTAGTAGCTACCATTTATCCCTTTCATATTTCAATCATCAATACATGTCAATTAAGATCATTTATAACCCATTTACCTTTTGGTTAGCCTAAATATTAATTAGGGCTTAATTCCATAATTACTTTTTGCCCTTAAGGCATTAACACCTCATAATTCATTAAATCAAACCCAAATGACTTTAAAATTTTCATGTTTCCCCACTCAATTATTAATTAAAATCTCAGAGAAGAAAATGAGGTTTTTCTGAATTTATTTAATTTTATAATTTTTTTTAATGCAAAAATAGGGATTTTCAATGAAAATTCAATAACTTAACCAAAACAAAGCTTATGTCCTTAAGAAAATTACAGCAAGTTCACCTAGGTCTGAGGACCATTTGGACCAATGTTTATGCTTTTTAGAGGTTTAATTTAATCTTTAAAATTATTTGTTTATTTTAATTATTAATTAAATAAAAAATATTATTTAAATGGAAAAATTAAATTTTATATTTTTCTTAAATTTCGCTGAGGTTAGGGAACCCAAAGAAATAAATTTCATATTTTTGTGATTTATATTTTAATTATTAGAATTATTTTAGTGGAAAATTAAAGAAAAATCATTTTTAGCCTTTAAAAATTAATATCTTGACTTAGAAAATTAGGAAAATTATTTTAATTGGTCCCAAGTTATCAGGAACTCAAATGTGACATTTTAGCCTATTTTTATAATTTTGCAATTTTTGTGACTTTTAATTAATTTTTAATTATTTAAATACTTAAAAATAGCTTAAACATAAAGTATTTATTTTAATTACACTTATTTCCTCTTGTCATAAGGAGCTCCCAAAACCAATTTGGAGATTTTTTTAGCCGTATTTTAATTGATATAATTATTTTAGTGTCAAAAATTCCATTTTACTTAATTAATCTATTTTAGTGGTCAAATTAATTCAAATTGAATTGAATTCGAATTGAATTGAAATTTTTACAATAAGCTCCTCCGATATTAAATGGCAGTGGAAAATGATTGCCATGCTACTTACATTATAATTATTCAAATTTTATTTTATTTTATTTTTAGGGGTTTGTGACAATTAGAATTATTTTTAATGAGTTAAACTAAGTTTATATTTTTCCTAGGGTCCTCTGATCACAGTGAACCTACCAAAATAAGTTTTATATTTTTTTGATCAATATTGTAAATATTATAATTATTTTACCATGAAAAGGACCATCAAATTGAAAATTAGAGATCTCTACCTTGAGATCTCTCCTGACCTTGGAAAAATCAGGGAAGATCCCTCATGACAAAGAGAACCAAATCACCAAAAATCAAGTCATGGTGAAATGTCCATGCAAATGGAGAATCCAAATAAGAAATTCACTATTTAATTAATTAAAAATCACACATGCATGAAATAAAGACGAAACAATTTCCACATTGTTTTCCTCTGTTCACTGAGCAAGAGGATTTTTTTATTTTATTTTAATAATTTTTCTACACCAAGATATGTATTTTTAAAGATCTAGGAATTGAATAAAGGAATTAAATCCCTAATTTTCTACTTATCCAATGCGGTGCCACACAATCCTACACCATCTCTAAACTTTCCACGCGACATCCTTTGATTTGGCGCCGCTAGACACCTCAGTGCTGACTCGGCCCGCATTTTCATTCCACTCCTCTGTCCGACTTGATCTCATCCATCCATCCAATACACGTGCGATACAACGGTCCTACGTCATCATTCCTGATGAGAAAAACCCATGAGCGGTCCAACTTCTAGCCATAATATCTTACTCGATACTCAATCAATGACTTGTTGCAAAACCCATGAGCAGTCCAAGTTCTATTAATTTTTTAAACTCAACAATGACATGTTGCTCTATCTCAAGGCACATTCTTTTGGGGGCTTGTTGTACTGGGGTCATATCTTTTTCCACCCCAAATTTATGAACTGCAACTTCTTCTGACAGCTCTGGCATTTCATCATAACTCCATGCAAAAAAACCTTTAAATTCTGACAATAATTATATCAATTATGTTGATTCTTCCTTATTGAGTAGAGAACTTATAAAGGTGGGTCAGGGCTGCTCCTCAATCCTGAGGTTGATTTCTTTTAATTCATCCACTGTTGACTTCATCTCTTTTTCAAATTCCAGTGGAGCATGATCTATTAACTAATGTTGAGAGTCATCCTCTACATCCAGGCAATCCTTTTCCAATTCACTGGTAAGAATGATGCAAAATTCTAAGTCATCGACTGGTCCTGCAGTACAAAATCCATGACCCTCTTTTGAGTTGGGGGTTCCACTTTTAACATTCCATAATTTTTTCAAAAAGTTGTAGCTTATCTTTTAATATTTTTTTGGCACATATCCCAGTTGAATTAATTTTTGAACATAAGGAGAAAAGTAACCAAAAGATAATTCCATTAATTCATTAGAATCCTCTTCTAAATTTACATGACTTTCAAAACTAGTAGAAGGGGAAGCACGGTAAAACTTGGCTGGCTTTGAACCAATGCTATGGACTTCCTTGACCTCTAAACTCTCAAGCTTTTGAGGGTGGATTGGAGTAGTGGTCATGGCGTCCACATAGTAGTTGATCCGATCATACATCAACTCATATTCATCTTTTTTCCACATCTTCCAAGGAAATTTTATATTGTGATTCCTTCTATTTTATCATCATCATTTCTTCCTCGGAGCTTTCTTCATTAGAACTTTCTTCCATGTCGATGTTGATGGTAGGCCTAGTCCGTTCAACAATCGTGTTGGTTCTTTCTCGTCCACATCTCTGGCCTGGATCTCAGGTGTATGGGCTAAAAGAACCTCTTCCAGCTTGTTGTGAAGAAATAATAGTAGATCGTTAAAGCAGAGTTGACTGGCCTCTTCTTTGTGATTCTTCTAAATCTTGTACTTCATTTGCTATAATTTCTCGGGATATCATATTTCTCTTTGGAGGTGTGTAGTAGGTGGCGTCTTCATGGATACCTGCTACATGAACTGAAAGTGGTTGTAAATCTTCCTTGATAAAATGCTCTTACGCTTCTTTAAAATATTTGATGCATTGGTTTAGAGATGACAAAACCATATTATGCTCTTGAATCCATGGTCATCCAAGTAAAGCATTGAAAAAGGTCTCTGCGTCGATGATGTGGAATTTTGCAGTTGTTGCTAGTTCTCCAGCTTTCATTAACAGTGTAATTAATCCAATGGCACTTTCTCCCTTCTGATTAAATCCTCTTAATAACATTTTATTGACTATAAGCTCTTGAGCTTCAATATCCAAATATGCTAATGTCCGTAGACTCATTAAGTTATGTGATTCTCTCAAATCTACCAAAAACTTTGGACAATATAAATCTACCGATATCAACAGAGATGCAGAGCGGTCCGTAATGGTCAAACGTGCCGAGAAACAAGTCTTCATCTATGAAGCTTATCCCAACCTGTTCTTTTAATGAACAACTTCATCCTAAGATGTGCTGATGAACTAAGCTAAGAAAATCTCTGGGTCTAGCAAGGCTATAACCAGAGAATCTCTCATCTCTTTTGACAGGATTAGAGCATCATAAATGCTTAGTTTGGTCGGAAACCTCCTAAGATGAGCTAGCATGTTATAATTCACTTCATGTTATAATTCACTTTATTATAATTCACTTTATATAATCCTCGCATCTTCACTTGGTTATGTGGTTCTTCCACTAGGGGTGGTGGAGGTAGCTCGTCTTAAGTGACTATCTATTTCCTTTATCTACTGGAGCTAACCTTGAGGGTAACACTTTCCTACTCCTTAGATTTAGCTCTGTGATTTCTTCTTCCTGAGATGCTATAGGCAAAATTTCTGGTGTTTCTCCTTCTTCATCAGAGAGATCCAAGGTGATAGTTAGTGGTGCACTGTAGCACTCAAGGATTGGCTCCTCACTTCCAGTGCTATCGTAACCAGTGTTATTGATATCTTCATCGTTTTCGTTAACGGGTTCATCAGACTTAAGTACGATTTGAGGGATATCTTCATCGTTTTCGTTAACGGATTCATCAGACTTAAGTACGATTTGAGGATCGATTTGTGAATCGAGATCAGAGTTAGATTGAGCAAAGTCAGTTACGTTTTCACTAGAAACAGTTGAAACGTAGCCTAAATCATAATCATTACATTCATAATACCCCAAAAATTCAAAAAGATAATCATATATGGTCAAGGATTTGAGTATTTTCTTCCCTGAATCCGAGACAACCAATCTAACAGAGACAACCCCTATCCTACCCCCCAGGCTATCGGTATTCATGACATCAGCTTTCTCTTTCTCTTCTGGTTGTGATGGTTTTTATGAAGAAATCTCCATCTTGGGCTGAGCAGGTTATAGAATTTGAGTTGCTGGCTAAGCTAAAGCAGTCTGAATCTGATCTAATATCTTCTTAGATGACTTGCTCCAAACTATGCTCCATCCATATTTTTCTGAATACAGAATTATCAGTGTGATTGGCTCGGCCGAGATCATATCTATAGAACATTTTTCAGGTTCTTTTAAATATTCCTTTGGGATTGTTATATTTCCATCTTTACAATTTCTCTCAAGCCAGTCCTTGAAAATGAAACAGCCATCTATTGTAAGTCCCAACAATCTGTGGTATTGGCAGAAATTAGGATACTCATTCTTGTGGACTTCTTCATGAAGTTTTTGAACATATTTGGCACAATCTCATCTTTGTAAAAATATATCCTCCATTTTCATTCTTTAAGAGTTGGACCAGTTCTATCTTCTGCTCGGTACAGTCTCCCTTGATGTTACTGCTGGCTAGACTGACCATAATGCTGTGTTTGATGCTGAGCATATTGTGACATGTGCTGGGAAATTTTTGTGAGAATGTTCTGCCTGTATCTTTATTGGTTGTTTTCCCCTATCGACTGTTGCCACTGTCCTGGACTTCTTCTCAAATATCCTGGTTATCCTGGTCTTTCCTGATTTCTATTAGGAATCCATATACTTGACTTCCTCTTGTAAACTTGTTGACCTCACTTTGGTTGAGGTTTAGCTTTTCCTCTTTAGTAGCCTAAGGTCTAACCATAGGACTTTCCTACTGACTATTCTTAGAAAACTAGATAAGGAACCCTCACCATTAGAAATTCTACACTTCTCTACTCAACTTGAAGTTCCACATATTGGGTCATTATAGGGGAACTCAAGATGAGTCACCCTTAGGACTGTTGGACCTTAGGGTTGGCCCTGGGTGTTGGTCTAGGGTTAAGGCACTCACTTGCAATCACTTACACTCATAATCACTCACTACCCTAAACCCAGAATTTTCTGGATTTGGTCCCTTAATACTTTTGGGAGACTCATGTAGGTGGTCCCCTAAACCCATTAACCCTGGGCTAGAGTTTAGCTAAAACCACTACTTAGAGGACCCAAAATGGGGTTTCCATTGGTCCATAGCTTATTTATGGTGGTTGGCACTCCAAATCTACCAAGACACTCAACCTAGCGTTTTGCCCCTAAATTCCCCCAAACTACCTAAATACCTTTAGAACCCCAAATTTGGCCAAAATTTCCAAATCTACCCAAAATACCCAACTTAGTTCAAAAATCATTTCGAACACCTTTAAAACACCCAAACTACCCAAAATCACCAAAATTGGCCAAATTACCAAAATACCCCTCATTACCCAAAAATTTCAAAAAATCCCAAAAAATCCCAAACCCCCCCCCCCACAATAACCCACAATCTAACTT
>NW_018165453.1:259919-261108 GCF_001263595.1 Phalaenopsis equestris | reverse complement strand
GCCGGGCTCCGCGCCGGTCCCCCCCCTCTTCGCGGCTGATGCGTCGCGGCCGGCGAGCCTCACCGGTCTCCGCAGCTTCGGCCGACCACCTCCTTCTTCCTTCTCTTCTTCTTCTCTTCTTGGCTGAAAGCAGATCCACCAGCTCCTCCAACACCGACGGTGAGGTTCGACGTCAAGATTCGGTTATTCGCCAAACCTCTTCCCCGCCCACCTTTTTGCCCTGTCGGCGTCACATTTATGTTGGAAAAAATCAGCGAGGAGAACGTCGGATTTTGGGCTCTCCTCCGCGTTTCTTTCGCTCCCAGTGTATACCGCCGCCTCGCCGGAGTACCTCGATGCCTCCGAACAGTGAGCAACTTCGTTGTTCGGGGAGGTGTGAGGGTCATCCGCCTCATGGAAAGGCCTCCATGAGCGCTTCTTCCCGTGGGTTTCCTTCTTTTGTCGTTATCGAGCGACCCTCCTATGAAGGTATATGTTTCAGCCTAATTTTCATATGATTTTATGCTTATTTTCATATACTTCGCATACCTCCTGCCCTCACAATTTCTCCATCTTTTTTATTGTCCTGTTCACGCCCTACAACGCATACTTGAGCATGGATTGGACGTCGGCGAGCTTGGAGCAAGCAAAGAAAACGCGTCTACAACCGTCACGGTGGTGAGACTTTCTACCTCCTAGCCAGCCTTAGGAGTAGTGGAGTCTAGGCGTGTGGGTTCGATCGCCATTACGGGGTGTGTGAGCTGGCGTGGGTCGGCGCGACGGTGTGCGTCGGCGTGGGTCGACGCGGCGACGTGCCTGCGTGATGGATCGTTGGATTTCCTAGAGTCAGCCTTTAGGTTAGGACTTCATGTGTGTGGCCAAATACCTCTGTAGAGCCGATTGTCTCCATTGGTATTGAACCTTAGCACAAGTCCTGATGGGTCGGAGTCCCTCACTCCCCTTGCTCTCGATTCCCCAGCTTTACTTGGAGAAGTTGGGAGGTCGGACTTGGCAAAGCGAGAGAAGCTTTGTAGCTGACTCGCTTTGCAAAGTCTGGAGGAGTTCGCAAAAATAGGAAAAATTTTTTAGCTATTCTATTTCGCGACGCTGTGGAGAGTTCCCCCTCGGAGATTTGGGGAGAACTTCCCCACATTTCCTCACCAAAGCAAGAGGCGGCGGTGCCGCACATACCAGGGGCTAAACCTTAAGC
>NW_018165453.1:258392-259676 GCF_001263595.1 Phalaenopsis equestris | reverse complement strand
CATCTCGACATGCCCACCTTCGGGGCACTGCCTCCTCAGCATCCCTTTGTTCGAGCCGCTAATACTATGGTATGTCCATCCTTGGGACACTACCTCCTCTGCATACCTTTTGTTCGGGTCAATGCCACTATGACATGCCCACCGTCAAGTCACTACCTACTCAGCATACTCATCTTTTTGGCCGTTGCCGTCACGGCATGCTCACTTTTGAGTCACTGCCTTCTCGGCATACCTACTTGTTCGGGTCATTGCCACTATGATATGCCTCAAGTCATTACCTTCTAAGCATGCTCATCTTTTGGGCCGCTGCTACTACGACATTCCCACCCTTTCTGAGTCACTGTCATCACGACATACTCGCCTTCACCACTTTGGTGCACTTATTATATGTCTGTTGCATATCATGCATGTTTGCATGTTTCCTCGGAGAGTGCCTCTCGGTTAAGGTGTAATTCCTTTTTATGAGTATCCTTTTACTCGATGCAAACTCAGTTGTAGTTGGAGTCTGCTAATTACATGACACCCTGGGTCCCTGGGCAGGTGTAATTCCTATATATAGGTAGCTTGTTTTACTCATACATCCCATTTGTGTGTGTCATCTTGCATGTAACATCCTTGCATTCATTTGTATGGTGTGTGTTCGCCCTTTTGGACACCCATTGTGATTGCTTGTACTTCAATTGAGCTGTCACAATGTGGGCATTTTACATGATTATCTATTTTGCCCATTCCTCGACGGCTTGCCCTACTCGTTAGGAGAGTGACCCCGTGTTGGTCGTGATGCCTTAATGAGCATTGCTTGTCGAGTTGATCCCAATGAGCAATGCAAGTTAAGTCATTGGGATTAACATGAGTATGACTGTGCTAAAGATCTAATAGATCTAACTTGTGTCACCACTCTTTGTGACACCCTTTAGATCCTTTGGATCTTTAGTAAGGGGGCCGATATGGCGACCCCGTCAAAGTCATACTATACCCAGACTTACCCCACACTTAGATACTAGGTTGATGCACTTTTTGTTAGATGGTGTACTAGGCTAGAATTTAGGGTTCTAGATAATTTTTTTGATGTCTGGCTATTGTTCTTTATTGGATTGGTTGCCCTAGCTAGGTATCTTTCTCTTACATTATGCTTGTGGTGTGATTGCATGCTGCATATGTGTGGTAGTGTGGTAGGGCGCATTTCTGCAGTGAGCCATGCCCCATGCCTATTTATAAGCACACACACAAGTACCGCTATAGGGGGAGCAAATAATGATTTCTAACCTTTGCTTGCAGGCGCTA
>NW_018165453.1:246833-258222 GCF_001263595.1 Phalaenopsis equestris | reverse complement strand
GGAACCACGTGGAGGGGACCAGGAGCAGATGCTCATGCCCCGTAGCTTACTTCGACATTTTATATTGATGTATAGAATTAGGACCGGGCATGTATATGCGGAGTCCGACCGATTTCTGGGATATGTTGCCAACCTAGCGGCACCGGCCTGTTAATTATTTTGATTTTTGGAGTGTTTCTTTTAGTTCATGCATGCTTGTATTGTTTTTATTGTTTATTTCTATGCATCTGGGATCTCACAAAAAATATAATCTAGGCTCATTAAGGACCCTAAAATTACGATTTTTCTATTTAAAAATCCAAAAAAAGGATTAAGATAATCAAAATTTTAGGATTAATATATTCGGGATTTTCGAAACTTACATTTCTTTTCTGCATGACCTTCGGGTCAGATTTAAAATGGGTTGCATGCATGGAAATATCCCCAATCATGTTTAATAGAGTCTCCACACTTATGATTGTGGCAGATAATTACATCATGTTGCATGTTTCGAGGAGAATCCCCCGTGCTTCTCAAACCTGACTGGCGCAACATAGCTTTTTACATAGGAGGCTGTCTAGTGTGCCTAGGGTGTTAAAATGCTTCCCGACCCAGATAGGGTGTAAGTCATTTTCTTTGGAGTGTTTACAGGTATGTAGCTAGACCTCTTCTTTCTCATCCTTTCCTAAGGCATTCTCGTCATTTCGGCAGGTATATGTCCCACCTCTTGGACCTCCAACTGATAATCATAGGATAAAATTTCATTATTTTGACCTTAGGGCTACCAAGATTCCCCATAGACGACACAATTCACAGATTGCTGACCAAGGATCTCTAGATCGACTATCTTCACGACCGGGTAGAATTAGTGTCTTAGTGCTTGGGATGACGGGTCTGTGGTACCCCAACTTGGCTACCTCTACCTCTTCAAACTACTCCTCTCTATCTTTAACTACCCATGTTGAGTTCTTTGCACCTTTGACGTTGTTGGCATCGATTTGACGACTTGAAGACAATAGGCTTCCACTCATTTGGGATACATGGATTTGTCCTCTGCCCTTATGGCCCGAACATGCTTTGACGCTCAGGGATATATTAGCCAGAATGATTATGGTTATTCTGTAGGCTTCATATGTCGGCAAGCTGCTAACCCTTTGAGACATCAAAGACCCACTCTCTGCCCAATGACTTTGCATGAGCTTTGAAGCATCTGGACTTTCCCATAGAAAGTAACCTACCTTTGATAACTTATGTCACAGGTTCATCATAATAAAAGTGAAACTCTTATATCGAGAGTATTCTTGGGTATCCGCCGAGATGTAATTAACTAGAAGGAATACATTCTTCTGGGAGTGCTCTTGGCCCAAGAACAAAAATATTCTATTTGGTTCTCTGTTTATGAGTGGCTTATATAGGGATTCTTTATTGATTCGTCCCCTTCGGAGTGCTCTTTACCCCAGAACAGGCACCTACACCTGAATCTCTGGTTATGGGTAGTCTACGTAAGTATTCTTTCACGGATATCGGTTTAAGGTGCTTTCGCCCGATCTTGTTTGGACGGACATTCTTAACCTATCCTTGCGAGGTTTATCGCACGTAGGCTATCCACGTTTTGTGTTTTCTCTTGTTTGTCGCATTGACGTATGTCCCTTTTTATACGGTTCCTCTCCTTTTCGAATCATTGATCTGTTTCAGGAGGAAGATTTATTTGAACGGGGGAAGTATACGACGATCGACATGCTGGCGACTCCTTCTAAAATAAAAGAGATAAAAACAAACGAAAAAAAAATGGCGACTCCACTAGGGATGAGTCTCTCTCTCCATACTTGGAGTTTCTCTTGGGTGACTTGCGGATCCCACGTATTTGTAAGATTGGCGACTCCACTAGGGAGGTTACTCTCTCTCCATACTTGGAGTTATAACCTCTCTCTATACTAGGAGTTTGGCTCATATTATTGTGATCTTGTTCTCTTCCTTCGAGTCACAGTTGAGCCTTTTTGTGAGACCTTGATTTTCAGTCCATGTGTCAGTTGTTAGGGGTAGCAGCTAGGGGTAGCAACGTGATGCATTCTGTCCCTTCTCTCACCCTCGACAGTTCGGTTGTTGCATTATTGCAAGCATCGATGTCGTTGTACCTTATGATTGGTTTCATGACCTCTCCTTGTTTCTGATTTTTGTCCTTTTTTGCCCCGCGACGCGGAAAAGCAGGAAGATGGATACGATCGTTACCGCCGGGGGAACCCTTTCCCTTATCCCCGAACGTTTTCTATGCTCCTGAAGGTGCATACCTGTCAGTTCTTTAGAGCACTTATGTGGGATTACCTTACGTGATCCTACACCCTCTGAGGCATTTTTCTCTGTGCCCTCCCCCTTAAAAGGGGAGACGTGCATATTGGGGAGACGTGCGACGTGCATATTGAGTCATTTATACGCCCTCTTAGGTGTTTTCTCTGTGCCCTCCTCCTTAAAAGGAGAGACATGTATATTGAGCCGTTTCTACACCCTTTGAGGCATTTGTTTTGTGCCCTCCTTCTTAAAAGGGGAGATGTGCATGTTGAGTTGTTCCTACATTCTTTGAGATGTTTTGCTCTGTGTCCCCCTTAAACAGGGACTCGTGTATATTGAGCTATTTTTACTGCAGTGGCTGGCATTGCGCCCACTTCTTTTGCAAAAAGGAGGTCGATGCTCGATTGCGGTAGCACCTGACGGTCTTCTCCAGACCCGTTCCTCTGTTTTCTCACATATCTCCCTGCCATATGTAGGTGAGCCTTTTGCTAGTAGTAGGTCTACTACTACTGTCACCGGTGTGACTTTTGTCCCGACTCTCTTTCTGTTCCGGTTCCCTTGAGGATCCACCTGTCCCCCGATTAGGCAGGAAGGCCAGGAGGACCAGGAACATACTGTTGTGAATTCAGCAGCTTGTCCTGCATCAGGTCTATATACATGTTTTGATTCCAGTTCAAGGGGCATCTTTGACCTCTGAATTGAGTTGTTGTGCTGCTTTCCCGGTTGTGCGGACCACGTCCCCGTCGGATGCTTACTAAGTGTCCTCCTTTGAAAAGGATGAGTTGTTCATGTGACACTTCTTTCGTTGTAGTAGCTCGTATTGGTGCTTCTTTTCCCTCGAGGAAGAGACTAGTACCAGATGACGATGCGCTACAATGCTCTTTCTCATTTTCTAGCCTCTTTTGTAGTCCTTCCGTGTTTTGGGGATTTTCATCCTGTGGATGTTGCATTATTTAAGAGTGCTATAGTTACCTTTTACGGTACTATCCGTTGGCGGTGTGGTATGTCCCAGTTACGACTTATTTTGGTTCCGGCCCAGGATCAATGCTTAAATTTCGTCGGCTGAGAATCACCTCTTTGTCCTTTGGTGGTGTGGACCGGGTCCTTGCCATGACACGTTTTGGTTCCAGCATAGGATGAAGCTGAGGTCCCGTCAGCTGAGAATTGTTTCTCTCCTCTATTTAGCTGTGTGGGCTATACTCTAGCTAGGATTGCTGGAGGTTCTTTACTCCTCAGGATGCGGGTCATTTTCACCCTGCAGTCCTTGTTGTTACTACTGCCACGAGCTCTCTGATTAAGAAGATCGTAGGAGATAGGAGCAGCTTCCTCTTTAATAGAAAATGTTTTTGCTGGTTTTATGACCGTCCCAGCCCCCGTTATTTCGAGTTTCTCTGAGGTCTCACCTGTCGCTACATCGGGCAAGGGCATCCAAAGGAATAGGAACAGATCGCTACAACTATGGCAGCTAACGCAGCTACAAGTCTCTATACTTGTTGGGATTCCAGTTTTCCTTTTACAAGAACTGGGTCCTCTTCATTGAAAGAAGTTTTTTTTTACTCAGATCCTTCAGGTTTCTGAATAAACTACTTTATTCTTCTTATCCTATAGGCTACATTTATAAAGGGAGATATGAGGTGCACCCCCATCGATTCTCACCTTAGTTGAGGACAGAAGTTGATCGTCCTACTTTGGCAAATCCGTAGTAGGTTAGGCAAATTCCTGCCACCACGTCTCTTGTAATCCCAACGCTGCATGTAGAACGACTTTCTACATTTGACGACGAGGGGTTTACTTACCTTTTCTTTGAAGAGTGCTTTATCTTACCACTTTTTGCATATTAAGTGAGGCTATTGTGGATGTTTTATACTCCAATTTGGGTAACACCCCAAAACCTCTTTGTTGATGACATGTTGTATCGATTAGACCACCTTCGTAGTAGGATAGGCAAATTCCTGCCACCACGTCTCTTGATATCCCGACGCTGCATGTAGAACGACTTTCTACATTTGACGACGAGGGGTTTACTTACCTTTGCTTTGAAGAGTGTTTTATCCTACCTCTTTCATTTATTAAGCAAAGCTATATTGGATGTTCTATACTCCAATTGGGGCACACCCCCAAAACCTCTTTGTTGATGACATGTTGTATCGATTAGACCACCTTGCTAGTCTTGATCGATCCATGTTTAGCTGGGATACACATCTCCCATACCATTTTGAGAGTGCCTCACTCTATTTGAGCTATGTTTGCTTTTTGGCTAAGCTCTTGATGTGTGTGTTTTGTTGCTTAGACCATTCTACATGTCTAAGCATTTGATTTAGTCAATTACTCTAAACCTGGCTAGGATTTGGTGCCTCACCTATCCAGAACCTTATTAACTTTTTAGTCTAGTTTTGGTGAAAGAGCATCTTTTCGAGGTTGATCCACCTCTCCCATATCCAACTCCATGGATATGTTTTGTTTGATTTGGTTGATTTTAATCACCTTGTCAAAAGTCATGTTGAAGTGATTAGACACTTTGCCTCTATAAATCAGTTCATGACTCGTTGTGATACTTCGATATCCAAAACTATCAGTTAGACCTCTCTACTTATCTAACTAAGATATATTTGCATTAATTTATGCTCCGACTCCAACTTTTGGAGACCGTTGAGATGGTTCCAAAAGAAATCTTACCCCTTAGTTGATCTTGTCTTGGGTTCGCCTTTGATGATTCTTGAGGTTGAATCTAAGATAGATCCTGAGGATAAGCTTGGACCAGAACATGTATGCACCTTCTTAGG
Organism: Phalaenopsis equestris; assembly: GCF_001263595.1. Taxonomy (NCBI): domain Eukaryota; kingdom Viridiplantae; phylum Streptophyta; class Magnoliopsida; order Asparagales; family Orchidaceae; genus Phalaenopsis; species Phalaenopsis equestris. Next base: position 253,174 of record NW_018165453.1, on the reverse strand, counting down.
ATTTGCAAATACTCATGGTTTGGGGGGATTTGAGCTAAGCTTTGATGACCGAATCCCTTCCTTTAATGAACTTTCATCTAAAGTCCTGAGAACACCTTAGAATGACTTGATGGGTGTCATTGAGATGTGAGTAGTTTCAAAGACTATTTAGATCTCTTACTTTTCCATTCAGCTAGACCGATGGAAGCTTGACAAGTAATGAGTCATAAAATCCTAAGAATCTTTATTCGGGAGATTTTTGAGTCAGAAGAAAATGCTTTAAAACAAAAAGAAGCTCACCAAAAATAGCCATTCTCAGGAAAACAAAAAAAAAGTGAAAGGCTTCAAAAAAAAAAAAAATCGCTCAACACTCTTGAGAAGAAGCTTGAGGTGAGTGGAAAATTCAGAAACTTTAATATAAAGAACTTTCTGATCTCAAAATTCTCCTGATAAGATCCTTAGGATATTATGTTCAGAGAATTGTTTAAGTGACATTGGGATGGCTGATAAATCAGTAATGAAACATCTCCAAAATGAAAACCTTTCCTTGACACCGACACCTGGATACGAATGACGAGGCCTATTAGGCTAAGGGTGAGAATCATTATAGGACCGGGGCTAGGGAAAAGTACTTAAGGAAAATCCCACCTAGACCTGAATTTTGCAAAATATCATATTTTGCATGGTATCTCTGGTCATTCTAGGATGCCTACATGAGAGCACTTTGTGCCAGATTAATTTGGTATGTCATGCCAAATCATTCCCGATAGCGTCTCAACCCGGGATAAGAAAAAAGAGATTATGATAAGCTTTATAAAAAAATCTGAATGTCAAAAAAAAAAAAATAATAATCTATGAATGGCACGAGAGGCTCATAGAAGCTCCGTGGGCTCTTCACCCACTACCTTTTCACGCTTTATGCGTTGACCTTCTGGGTTCAGCGGCCCTTCCTTTAGAAGAAAGACTTACTTTCTCGTGGGCTCTTCACCCACTCCCATTACACTTTATGCGTCGACCCTCTAGGTCCGACAATCCTTCCCCGGAAGTTGAGTTGCCTCTTTGTATCTGGACTCTTCACCCACGTGTTTTCATGCTTTATGCATCGACCCTCTGGGTCCGGCGGCCCTTCCTTTGGAAGAAAGGCTTACGTCTTGTGGGCTCTTCACCCACTACCTTTACGCTCTACGCGTTGACCCCCAAGGGTCCAGTAGTCTTTCATCTAAAATTTGAGCTACCCCTCGGGATGATTGTTGCAAATGGATCTTATCCAACTCCCTATCAGTGAGCAATACTAGAAGAGATACTTTTCTTATCCTCTTTTTCATGTACTCTTTGTACTTTATGAGAAAATTTGCTTTTAAAGCACATGCACTTTGTAATCCAGTTTTTGGAGCAATATAAAATGTGCATTTTCAGTTGTCTCTTCATTATGTAGACTCCTTATAGTGATCACCTTGCATCTGTTAAAAGATCACTCATAAGTCACTACAGTTTTATGTAGGAGAAATCTTGTTTTTCTCTTAATTTGATTGTTGGCTCGCATTTCAGGCAAAGTGGAAGTCCTACGGGTGGCTTATACTTGGTGCAACCACCAATCTCTATAAGAGAAGCCTTGCCTTTCTCTTACTTTGTCTTTTGTCGATCCGCTTTACGCAGGTTCCGAAGACTACTACTCCCACTCGTCGCGAGTATGGTTGATATACACGTCCCGTTCATCCTTATGAATGTAAAGTACGTGTTTCTCCCCCTTGCTTTGAATGAATGCGGTCGAGATCCTTCTATGGTTTAGCTTAAAAGCTAGACATTTTTTTTATGGGTAGACCATCGACATAGTCTAACCCCCATCTCTACATCCCCACAGTGTGAGCAATTCATATAGCTTTTTCATGAAGAGGCATGTCGTATTGGCTACAACACTAAGCTTACCTAGCATATCCGTGCCTAAGCGGAGTACTTCCAAACCCGCATGAAAAACCCCCAGTTGGGTCACATCATCAGGTGTGTTGACAAAGCCCCTTCTACAGGTTGGAAATCTTTTGTTTTCCTCATATAAGAGCTACTCATCTAGTCTTTGAGGAATCCTCATTGGGGGATGCTTTTCTGAGAAGAGCTATTGTGATCACCTAATCACTGGGTCCGATTACTTCGTGCTACCTTTATGACAGGAATTACTATGTCACTTTTCGAGGAGTCCCCAGTGAGAGTCTCTCTTAATAGACTCCTGGCCAGGATATCCCATGTGGGTTGGACCACGTGGGCCACCTAATTTGAGTAATTTGCTGCTTTGCCAGCAGACATGTTGTATCAGTCAGAGCGCTCTCTCATAGCTGATCCATGCCTAATCGGGATCCTCAATTCCCGATTGGATTGTCATGTTTTCGTTGACAAAGACTACTTTTCTTGTGGTTAGACATTTACACATCCGACCCTCCTCGATACCTCTACGGTATTTTTACTGATTTGGTTGACTTTGCTCACCATCTCGATGTGCATGTTGCACTAATTTGAGCACTATGTAGCCTCGATTAGTCCATGCATAAGGCGGGTATCTTTATTACCGCAGAAAGGAATCCCCAACAAGGGTCATAAGCAATTCCTAGAGAGGGACCACCTAAAATCCCCACTGAGGGTCACTTTGCTGAGATCATGCATAAGTGTTGTGAGGTTGGATCGCTCTATGCATCTGACACCTTTTTTATGCCTCTTCTGATTGGTTTGAGTTCGTTCACCACGTCAGAATGAGATGTTTAAGTCCCCACCAAGCATTGGCAGAACCTTTAAGGTATCCCCAACATAAGTCTTCTGTGGGTACATTTTGAGATCGCCTCTTCAGCGATTCCTTCGACATGGTTGATCTTACTCAACATGTCTAGTCGCATGTTGTACTAATCAGAGCTCCATGCTAGCTCGATTAGTCCATGCTTAAGTTGGGTATTCTCACACCCGCAGAACTCCTCAACGAGAGTTATATCCCTAGTGCTCACGAGGCACCTAGTGGTTAGACCTTTCCAGGTCTTGTGACCCCACTGTTTTTCTCGACTACCTTGGTTAGTTTTGTCCACCATATTGAGTGCCATGTCGTATTGATGTAATGACCGATCAATGGATCCCCTGTGAAAGTTGTTTCGCTCGTGCTCGTAGAGGCACTCTTATGGTTATACCATCCTGGTCATATGACCAGGTCTTTGTCTCGTTCGTTTTGGTTGGTTTTGTCCACCATTGAGCAACATGTTGTATCGACTTTACTACCAATCCATGTTTCGTCGCAACACTCTGAGTTTTAACTACACTCCGAGCATGTCACCTTAGGCTTTTCAGCCATATACTTGCTCACTTGATGCATGAGCATGTTACCTTAGGCTACTCAACCATGTACTTGCTCACTTACTGCATGGTCAAGATACATCTCTTATACCATTTTACATGCATAGGCAGGATACCTACCTCCTGTGTTATTTGATATTTGACTTGGTTGATCCTACTCACCATGTCAGGTTGCATGTTGAACTAATCTTAGCTCTATGCTAATTTGATTAGTCCATGTTTAAGCCAGGTTTTCTCTCACCCGCAGAACTCTCCAGTAAGAGTTACCCCACTCAGGTCCGTAAGGTTTTATGAGGTTGGATCGCTTTGTTCATCCGACCCCCCTCGGCACCGTGTTCGACTTGGTTGATTTTCATCACCTCATCAAGGGACATGCCGTATTGATTTAGACTACTTCAGCTGGTTAATCGATCCATGTCCGATCATGATATTTTGATATCCGGCGATATCAGGACGTTGTGTACGGTGAGGACCTCTTTGTTTGACCTTACCGACCCGTCTCAGATTGCTAGACTGCTTTGCTCAGTTAGCATTCGACACTTCTCGAACCTTATGACGTTCTAGTTGATTCTTTTTTAGGGTGTTTCATCTCATGACGACTCTATTGGCTTCATAGCCATATACTTCAATGTGCCTCGGGCCCTACGACCTTGGAGTCTGCTCTATTATGAGGGCATCCTTTCTTTTGACATTTTCAGCTTTTTAGCCACCTGCTCCGATGTTTCTGGGGCCACACGACTCTCTAGTCAGTCCTTTTATGAGAACATCTCGTTATTTGACATTTCAGCTTTAATGCTGGGCTTCTTAGCCAACTTGCCTACTTGTTCAAAGAGCGATGTAAGGCCCGATGGCAGTCCTCACAAACATAGTGTAGGCATTCAAGGTTCTAACACCTTGGTTGTTTTAGGATCACGCCTCTACGGCCTCTGAACCCTCTGTCCAGAGCGGATATAAGTCTCAAGTGCATTCCTCATGGACGACGTCTCCAGTTTTGGCTGCTCAACCATTCGTCTTTAGTGCTTCTCGGACCACACGACATTCTAGTAGGTCCTTTTATGAGAACATCTCCTCATTCGACGATTTAGCTTTGTTGCTCGGTTTCCTAGCCAACCTTTGCTACCTCTCAGGTGATGATGTAAAACTCTTAGTATTCATCACAGATGTAGTGCGAGTATTGAGGAACGCACCTCAATCAGTTCGCAGGAGGGATCGGAGTCTCATGGCTCTCTTTCCTAACTGATCAATGCGAACTAGAACACAAAGGAGAGCTGAAGTCCGTTGGTATTATCCTTTTGATCTAGTCAACCTGTTACCGCTTAGTGAGCGATGTGAGGCCCCATGGCATTCCTAATTAAAGTGACAGGAGGCTTCCTAGCCAACCTTCCTTCCTCTCATGAGCGACGTAAAGTCCACATGGCAGTCCTCATTGATGGGGAGCGGGTGTTGAGGTACGCACCTCGATCAGTTCGCAGGAGGGATCAGAGTCCCTTGACTCTCCTTCCTAACTGGTCAATGCAGACTAGTCCTCAGATGTGGAATTTTCGGCATTCCATCTTCATGCATTCCTTCTCGATCTAGTCAACCTGTTCGCTTAATGAGCGAAATAAGTCCCCGCATGACATTCTTCATTAAAGTGACGGGCGGCTTCATAGCCAACCTACCTTCTATACATGAGCGACGTGTAGCACGCCAGTCCTCTTTGATGAAGCGCAGACATTCGAGGGTCTAACCCCTCAATGTTGTGTGGTCATGCCCCTGCGGCCCTTGAACCACCGATTTGAGTCATGTCTCTATGACCTCTGAACTCACCCCTAGGTCATGCCTCTACCGCCTCTGAACTTGTTTTTCTTTGTGGTTACGCCTTTACGGCCCCTGAACCACAATGTTGGGTCATGCCTCTACGACCGCTGAACTCATTCGTAGGTCATGTCTCTACGACCCCTGAACCTACCGGGCGTGGTCATGCCTCTACGGCCTCTGAACCACTTTTATGGGTCATGCTTCTACGGCCTCTGAACCCATTATCAGGATGGATATAAGTCTAATGTGCATTCGTCCCCATCCTCCTAGAAGTGGATTTGACTCTCGTAGCTTTTCCTTCCTAGGGTACTTGGCTCTTTTTTATCGCTTAGGTAGCGTAGCGTCATTACTAACCTGGGCTTGATAAAAATTGAGCATCTTCCAACAAGTGCACTGTGCATTGACTGCGCATCACACTTGTTGGGGGTCCTTTGTTGGCATCAATTTTTTATGTCACGAGTGTAGGGTGTCCACCCGCATGACTCAGGATGGTTTACAGTTTCTCTGTGACGTTCGATAGTTTAGACACCTACCCGAGACTTTTTTGGCACGTGTTGAGGGGCACGTAGCCAGGTTCATTCTACTAGGCTATGACTTACTAGGCTATGACTTTCACGGCTATGACTTTCACTTAGGTAAAGGCCGGTCGGCATTTGGCACGTTAAACGACTCCGATCAGGGCAAAAAATATTATGTGGCGCGTCGCGCACAATTTTGGTTTGAATTGGCCCGATCACTTGACAAAGTGGTCCAAACAACCCCGAATGGTGAAACGGGCCCTAGACCCCGCCAGTGTGTCCGGAGCGTCGATTTCACTTTCGGAGGACGTCCACTTCGCTACGGCTTCGCGGGCGAGGTGAAAATGTTCGGATTATTGTTTTGGGCACGATAGTCGAAAAACTGGCCCAAATGACCCCGAACGACGAACGAACGACGAAACGATGACCCCCAACGACGAAACAGACTGCGCTAATGCGTCCGGAACGTCGATTTTAGCCTAGAAGGACGTTCACTACACCGCGGGGACGTATACGGGCAAAGAATATGCGAACGATAGTTATAATAATATAATAGTAATTATTATTATATAATATAATATATTATATATATTATTAAAACCTATGCACATCTCTCCTCCCTTTCCCGATCGTTCGCGAAAAGCTTGGCCGCCACCCCCATTTTCGCGAACTCTAACCTCCTCGTCTCCGATCTCCTCCCCCCCCGGCCGGCGCCGCCCC
>NW_018165453.1:244874-246772 GCF_001263595.1 Phalaenopsis equestris | reverse complement strand
GCCGGGCTCCGCGCCGGTCCCCCCCCTCTTCGCGGCTGATGCGTCGCGGCCGGCGAGCCTCACCGGTCTCCGCAGCTTCGGCCGACCACCTCCTTCTTCCTTCTCTTCTTCTTCTCTTCTTGGCTGAAAGCAGATCCACCAGCTCCTCCAACACCGACGTTGAGATTTGGTTATTGGCCGGACCTCTTCCCCGTCCACCTTTTTGCCCCGTCGGCGTCACATTTACGCTGGAAAAAATCAACGAGGAGAACGTCGGATTTTGGGCTCTCCTCCGCGTTTCTTTCGCTCCTGGTGTATACCGCCGCCTCGCCAGAGTACCTCGACGCCTTTGAACAGCGAGCAACTTCGTTGTTCGGGGAGGTGTGAGGGTCATCCGCCTCGTGGAAAGGCCTCCGTCAGCGCTTCTTCCCACCGGCGTCCCCGTGGGTTTCCTTCTTTTGTCGTTATCGAGCGACCCTCCTATGAAGGTATATGTTTCAGCCTCATTTTCATATGATTTGATGCTTATTTTCATATACTTCGCATACCTCCTGCCCTCACAATTTCCCCATTTTTTTATTGTACTGTGCACGCCCTACGACGCATACTTGAGCATGGATTGGACGTCGGCGAGCTTGGAGCAAGCAAAGAAAACACCACTACAACCGTCATGGTGGTGAGACTTTCTACCTGCTAGCCAGCCTTAAGAATAGTGGAGTCTAGGCGTGTGGGTTCGATCGCCCATACGGGGTGTGTGAGCTGGCGTGGGTCGGCGCGACGACGTGCCTGCACGATGGATCGTTGGATTTCCTAGAGTCAGCCTTTAGGTTGGGACTTCATGTGCATGGCCAAATACCCCTCCATAGATCCGAGTGTCTCTCTTGATCGTGAGCCTTAGCACAAGTCCCGATGGGTCGGAGTCCCTCACTCCCCTTACTCTGGATTCCCCAGCTTTACTTGGAGAAGTTGGGAGGTCGGACTTGGCAAAGCAAGAGAAGCTTTGTAGCTGACTCGCTTTGCAAAGTCTGGAGGAGTTCGCAAAAATAGGAAAAGTTTTGTAGCTATCCTATTTCACGACGTCATGGCGAGTTTCCCCCTCAGAGATCCGCGAAGAAATTCCCCACATTTCCTCACCAAAGCAAGAGGCGGCGGTGCCGCACATCCAAAAGTCTAAACCTTAAGTCTCCCAGGTGAGGTCATTGGCATGAGCCTGGTTTTCTATCTGCATGTTGGTTCTCTATATATTGCATTTTTTTGCTGGATTCATGTTGCATTTCACTTCGCTCCGACTGGCCACCCCGGGCACCGAGCATCTTACTTAGCTTCGACCGGCCGCCCCGGCCCGGCGAGCATTTCACTTAGCTCCAACTGGCCGCTCCGGCCCGGTGAGCCTCTCAGCCTCTCATTTTCCTCCGACCAGCCGCCCCGGCCCACCGAGCATTTCACTTCCTTTCTTCGGGTCACTGCCTCCACGGCACACCCATCTTTCGGGCCCCTACCTCCACGACACACCCATCTTTCGGGCCCCTGTCGCAACGACACGCCCGTCACTTTTGGTCACTGCTGCTACGGTACACCTTTCTTCGGTCCACTGCCTCCACGGCACGCCCATAACTTTTGGTCACTGCCGCTACGAGGTACACCTCTTCGAGCCACAGCCTCCACGGCACGCCCATCCCTTTTGGTCACTGCCGCTACGGTACACCTCTCTTCGGGTCACTGCCGCTACGGTACACTTTCTTCGAGCCACTGCCTCCACGACACACCCATCTTTTGGGCCCCTGTCGCCACGAGACGCCTATCCCTTTTGGTCACTATTGCTATGGTACACCTTTCTCCAGGACGCTGCCTCCACGGCATGCCCATCCCTTTTGGTCACTCCGCTGTAACACACCCCTTTGTTCGCGCCGCTGCCTCCA
>NW_018165453.1:238295-240922 GCF_001263595.1 Phalaenopsis equestris | reverse complement strand
TCGATGCCGATGAGCTGCCGCCCATTTGGGATACGACGATTTGTCCTCTGCCCTTATGGCCCGGACGTGCTTTGACGTGTTGGGATGTCCCCATCAAGATGATTTAGGTTATTTTGTGGGCCCCGTGTGCGGATGAGCCACTACCCATTCGAGATATGAGAGACTCCATCTCTGCCCGATGGCTTAGCGCGAGTCTTGAAACATCAACCTTTTTTTGAGTACCTATTTCCCCAGGTTCACGATAATCCAAGCGAAACTCCTTTTATCGAGAGTATTCTTGGGTACCACCCAAGATGTAATTAACCAAGTGGGATACGTCCCCTTGGGAGTGCTTGACCCCAGAACAGGCACCTACACCTGAATCTCTGCTTATGGGTAGTCTACGTAAGTATTCTTTCGCGGATATCGGTTTAAGATGCTTTCGCCCGATCTTGTTTGGACGGACAGTCTTAACCTATCCTTACGAGGTTTGTCGCACGTAGGCTCTCCACGTTTTGTGTTTTCTCTTGTTTGTCGCATTGACGTATGTCCCTTTTTATTTGGTTCCTCTCCTTTTCGATCATTGATCTGATTTGGGAGGGAGATTTATTCGAAAGGGGGAAGTATAATTACGACGATCGACAAGCTGGTGACTCCTTCTAAAATAAAAGAGAGAAAAATAAACGAAAACACTTATTTCCAAAAATACACATGCTTAAGATACCCTTACCAAAACTAAACCCCAATTCATTAAATTGCTTTGACAGATTCCCCTGTATGCCCTGAGCACCTAGCCACCTCCCCCAGCAATGGCCAGCCGACCTAGTTGCGAGCGAAGCTCAAGACTGAGAGCCACCCCATCAAACCTAGAGGCCAGCTCAGACAAAATAAATTGTAGAGCTCCTCTGCCCTCCACCTAAGCAACATAATGCACCCCCTAATTATCCAAGACAATCACCCCTTAGCCATTTTTATAAAAAGCACCTCCCATGGCCATGGGAGGGAGTGCTAAAAATTTTTTAGAGAGACCCCCCCAAACTGACCACAGAGCTTCCCTAAGATCCGTTCAGTGCATTACAACTATTTTCCCTCACCAATTCCCACTACCAGAGTTCAATTTTGAGCTCGAAATCTTGCCGGAAATTAGGGCAGGGCCCAATACACCTCCACAGTCTACCAAACTCAAATTAACTTCACCCACACCTTCACAACTATGAAAGAAGCTTAAGCCCCATCAAATTCACTTCTCACAGAGCCTCTACCATAGCTCTAGGCCAGCACCCAAATTCAGTCGTGATCGAAATCATACTTAGGCCTTAAACCAAGACCAGAGACTCAATCCCTAGCCTCTTTGGATCACAACGAACGTACCAAGACTCTCTGAATGAAGCTTCACTTCTCAGAGCGAAGGTATAAAACTTCTCCTCCTCCCGAGCCTATTTTGATTCTTCATTTAATTAGGCTTAATTTAATTGCTTGATTACCGTATGGATATGATCGTCTCACTTAGATGAGTCCATAGCATCAAATCTGAAGTGATTTGGTTGAGTCTAGGCCGAGATCTTAAGGTTTTAGTGTGGACGGGCACGGGATCGGGGACGATAACGGGGAGCCGTTCGCTCGCGCGTGTATCGGATAGACGGAGGAGATCGAGCCAAACTGCGTTTTCTTACACGAACAGAAGGATGCGTGGCTGCTTATGTGGAATGCAGTGTCAAATAGGAGCGCGCTGCGTGGAGTTCGAAGCTGCCTAGGATCTACATGGCGTTGCACTATTTAAATAAATAAATAAGGATTTAAAAAATCAGAAAATGACCCCTAGCTTTAAAAATCCATATCTTGTTGTAATAAAATCATTAAAATAAAATAAAAATACCTTCTTACTCAGTGAACAGAGGAGAATAATGTAGATTAAAAATAATAGTTATTTTCCTAATTCTTGATTTTTAATAAATTAAATAATCTCTGGAGCACTTTAATTCATTATGATCAAACATTGCTCACCATGGCTAGAACTTTAAGGGTTTGTTCCTCATGATAGAGGCTATGTTCGGAACATTCTCTAATTTTTTCAAAGTCAGAGTAGGTCCCTAGATAGAGAATCATATTTTTTAAGCTTATGTTCATTATTTGCTTAAAATAATCATGAAAATTAGCATATTACATAGAAATATCTAAGAAAATTTTGGGAGGTTTATGATGACTAGAGAACCTTTAGAAAAAATTCTCATGAGCCAAGTCATTCAAAATACAACTAATCTTCACAAACTCTAAATCACTAAGATAATTAATTTTTAAAAAATATAAACAACAGCAACAAAATGACTTGATTTTTTATTTCCATTATGGTTTAGGATTTAGAGAACTCACCATAAAAATTCTAAACAATTTTGAGTTCATTTGGTAACTTAAGTTGATTTTTAAAGATAAACAAAATTTTTTGCACTTAAATGATTTTTAAAAATCAAAATATAACTAAAGAATTTATAAAAACTTATTTTTTTGAGTTCTCTGTGATCGAGGGTAATTTATAAAAATAAAATGGAGTTTAAAATAAAAACTTGATTTTAAACCCATTTTAAATATTTAAATAATTAAAAAATCCATAAAAATCACAAAAATAATAAAATTCATGGAAATGTTCTAAA
>NW_018165453.1:237071-238219 GCF_001263595.1 Phalaenopsis equestris | reverse complement strand
CAAAGCTTAAAAATTTCAAAGCTTAAAAATAATTTTTAAAGGCTAAAATGTTTTTTCACTAAGCATAATTCCAATAAATCAATTAAAACTCAAAAAAATATAATTTTTTCTCCACTAAGTTCTCTGACCTCAGGAGGATTTTTCAAAAATATAAAACTTAATTTTCTCCATTTAAAATATTTAATATTTAATAAATACCCCAAAATTTGATAAATTATGAAGTGTTAGAGCCTTAGGGGCAAATGTGTAATTTTGGAAATTTAGCCTTAATTAACATTAGGCTTAATTCAAGGAGGAAAATGGGTAACCTCTGATCTTAATCAGTTTATTTGGATGTTTGAAACACAAGGGGTTAATTGGTAGAAATCAACCTCACTTTCCTAATTGAAAAGAGAAGTTAATAAATTTCTAAATTATTAAAAATTGGAAGTTTATTAAAATAAAATGAAGTCGGGATTTAGGGGTATGCCTTTTGAAGTCAATAATTAATCAATTTAATACCCCTATTTTGATTTTCAAATAGATTTCAAAACATGAATCATGACCACCTAAAGCTTAACCTTTCCAAAACAAACTAAGACACTCACCTAGGTCTTAAGGGCATAGTAGTGACTTAGGTTAAATCAAGTTTCATTTAAATGAGGATTAGAAAAGTAAATTAGAACATCTTTCAAACACTACAAGCCTAATTAGCACCAAAATTTGGCTGTGTTCCAATAACACTAGCTTGCCTCTTTAAGTGTCTTCACCCACATAATATTCAAAATTAAATTACAAATAATAATTACCTTACTCTTATGGATAATTGAGACATCAATGTTCATGAGCATTAAGGTGTTTATAGGATGAATTATTAAGCAACATAATAAGTTTAAAAGAAGTCGAGACTTTTCACCAGGTGATAAGAGGGAAGCATGGACCTGCTCTTCTTCTTAACCTGTTGGATACCTCGGAGATATACGAAACTTAATATGTTTTGCTTGACAACATCATCCTTAATTAAACTCCTAAGGATCCACCAAGATGTGACCTAGGGTTAGATAGGTCGTCAAAATTTTACTTCCCTATTTCATATAAACTGCCTTAACATGCTTTTTAAGTTTCAGGTGGTGGAACGAGAAGACTCGCCAGGTACGCTTTTACAATTT
>NW_018165453.1:232621-236086 GCF_001263595.1 Phalaenopsis equestris | reverse complement strand
ATCTTCTAGGCTATTTGTGTGATAGTTTCACACGAATGTAAGCCCTAACTAATAAAAATTGGCAGGATGAAACACCTAAATATTTCTCCTCAAAACTAAAGCCAAACATTAGGATAGCTTGGGAAGTCACCGAGGTTCTCCTCTGGAACCATGACATCCCCTAGTTCTTCTTTCTTTGGACTCTACAACAAAATGTTCCAAATTTGAACCAATCCCCTTTCACACCTCTACGTCCGATCTCATTGAAAAATTCTACCCTTTGAAATTCCTTAAATATAATATTTCATGATTTTTATCGAGTGTCTTCTTAAGTTACTTTGGTCATTTAAGATGTAATTAACTATAGGGGCTTGCCCTTATAGGAAACGTTTCTCAAACACAACTTAATATAAATCTTATTTAATTCTTTATATTACATAGGGGAACTTGTCGGCAAATAAAACGGTTTCGCAGACCAAACGGATGTCATATATTTTTTATTTTATTTGATTGAGGCAACTCTGCTGGGGAATTGCTTTTCTCTCCATATATATCAAGAAATATTATCTTCACACCATCGTTAATATGTCCATGTCCCTCTTGGACCAAATTACCCGTCTTCCGTTGGCATACTTTACCCATTTCTGTCTTGGGAAAGTACGGCTAACTCCTTGGACTTCAGGACTAGCTGTTCAACCATCATTGAACAGAGGGGGTCAGAAGGCCATTAAGGACTCTTTAAATTTTCATGTGGGGTCAGACCCCCAATAGGTGTTTCGGTGGATTAGTTCCACCTGGGCATTGTCTTCCACTAAATGGGTCCTGCACTGGGTCCTAAAATACTTTACATCTCCCTTCCAAATTTGATTTGTTACTTTGCAAACAGTGTTGTGCTGCGTGCACTTTGAAATTTTCTTACATTAATTAAATTTTACACCTCTTGATTTTTTTTCTTAAACAAAATTTTAAAATACCCATAACCCGGTCTACAAATCAACCTCTACTTTCAGTGCTTGCACTAAAAGATGACGAGGTTTTTGGCCATATAGCTAACCCCGAAACTTTCTGTTTTCAAGCTTGCTGCAATGGCCTACCCAACGCTGACCTTTTCCTGCAACCTGCCAACGAGCCACGAAGCCCGTAATCTCGCTCCTACCATCAAATTTGGAGCCGGATTTGAAAATATTGAGGTCATTCTTAGGAAAGCCCAGTTTGTAGTGATGAAGATCGCCACACCGGAAATACAAGAACCGTCTGCAGAATTCAACCTGAACTGCCTGCAAGAAGTCTAGAACTACTGCCGTCACGGCACCCGCTAAACCTACTATCCTTGCTGCTGCTAAGGGGAAAGAGGTAATGATTATTGGGGATTCGACTAAAGGATTAACTGTCTCACCACCCGTGTTTAAAATCGGATCAAGTTCGAGGATTGTACTACTGACCCGAACTTAAAAGAGGAACTTCAACAGAAGAGTTCGGAGGGCCATCAAAGCCCAGGCTCCTGAGAAGACACCCGTTAAGGAGGAGCCTCATCAAGTTGAAGAAGTGTTACCGAAAATTTATCCACTCCTAAGAGGGATTAGATTCCATTCTCTGACGGATACCGATGGATATGAGAGTATCCAAAGAATTGCCGCCGCATTACCACCACTTCATGGACATGGTGAGGAAGGAAAGAAATTCACTCATATCACCTGAGTTAGTGCAGTTTTCAAAAGGCTAGCTACCAAAGTAGTTAGCAAGTTACTTAAACGAGTAGGAGATGCAATTAGAGGGATTAGATTCCATTCTCTGACGGATACCGATGGATATGAGAGTATCCAAAGAATTGCCGCCGCATTACCACCACTTCATGGACATGGTGATGAAGGAAAGAAATTCACTCATACAGTTTTCAAAAGGCTAGCTACCAAAGAAGGATGTTTAGTTAGCAAGTTACTTAAATGAGTGGGAGATGCAATTTCCCCTCGCATGAAGAAAGAAATTTTGAGGGATGTCAAGTCTGCCAGACAGTCTCACAAGACAATTAGAGTGCCACCTACTCGTATCTCCGTTTGGTTCCATTTAGGGAACAAAGTTGATACCCCTGCGATTGTTACTGATTATACTACCACTAGGACCACAGTCCATCGACCGGTTAAGCCGAGACCTGGTCTGAATTTCTTACCCGTCACACATTATGGAGACATTCCTACAATCCTAAAGGCAAAGACAAGATGATTACCTGACACTGTAGCTGGTATACACCATGGGGAGCATAATTTCCCTAGACATACTGATATTTCTACTAAGACGCTCTGTCTTGAGACATCATCGTCAAAAAAGAAAAAGGTATGGGTACCCAATGTTGCTGCACCGATACAATCCAGTGAGCCCGTGGGACAAGAACAGGAAATGAAATCAGGGTCTGAAATATCTGACATCGTCGCAACAATAACCAACGAGATGGAGGAGCAAGTAGAGGATGTCCATCAAGGTCCTCCAGATCTTAAAGTGATCAATGAATCAATAATTGAAGAAAAATTTGAGAAACTCATGATCGTGATTTCCGAGTTAGCTCGAGAACATAGAGTTTCTGTCGATAACGACGATGAAAATTTTGCTTATAATGATTACTTGGAAGAAGATTTCATGGATGTCCATGTAATTAAAACAAGAGCCACCACATCTGCGTGCGAGGATCAACCTCACACCAAAAAGAACGCCGTAGATGAACTACGTAGGGCTGTTCTTCTAAGGGATGAGAAAGTTAGTATACTAGAGAAAAGAATAGAAGAAATGACCTCAGCCATGACCGTTATGGTAACTATTCAGGGGCAGTCTCAATCGCCACAATTGGCTTCTCTAGAGATCAATCAGACGGAGATCATACACATCACAAATGAAAGAAGAGAGGTTGCTTCAGCAAACAAAGATGAGCAACATAGAAAGGATTCTCCATCAGGTGTTATACTTGAAAAATAATTCAAGCAAATGATTGAACAAGTGCGGGACACCTTAACCCAATCTAAGGGTGGAGCATTGGTTCTAAAGGGTAGACCTTACCCAGAGGAATTTGATGTCGTACCTTTCCCCAAGGATTTTATGCCCCCAAACTTCAAGATATTTGATGAGACTGGAAATCTCAGACAACATATAACACATTTTCAAGCCAGTTGTGGCAACACGAGAAATAGTGAAGCTCTACTCTGTCAGTAGTTCGTCAACAGCTTGTCAAGGATTGCTTTTGATTGGTACGCTGACTTGCCCAACGAGTCAGTTAAAATATTTTCTGAATTGGAATAGCTGTTTGTGAAAAGATTTGCCGAGGCACAACACCATGTGTCTATTGGAGAGCTCATGATGGAAAACTAAAAGCCTAGTGAAACCTTGGTAGACTACATTTTGAGGTGCAGAAACCTTAGCATGAAATGTGAACCTCAGCTACAGGAACATCACACGATTGAAATTCTACTCAAGAGCATTCATGGGCCAGTAGCTTTCATG
>NW_018165453.1:231843-232551 GCF_001263595.1 Phalaenopsis equestris | reverse complement strand
TGAGGGGTTATTCTCAATTGATCACAAAGGACCGCAGCCGATAAAGATATATGTAGAGGAGCCTCACCAGTCTTCGTCATAATATGCTAAAAAACAGAGTTGTCAATCCAACCAGCGACCGCCTAAAAAAGGATCACCACGAACAAGGGATAAAAAAATGTCCCTGTCAGAGCGACGTAAAATGATGTATTTGGTGTATTCTTTTAAAGATTAATGTTATACCTAAATATTCAGAAGTCTGATGAAGAAGTCGGAGTTCAAACTACCAGATCTGAAGAAGCTTGAAGAGGCGGATTAGAAGAATGAACCAAATTATTGCCCATACCACCGGTTGCTTGGGCACACTATAGAAAAATGCTTCGTCTTTAAAGACTGGCTTGAGAGGAACCTTAAAGAAGAGAACATAACACCCAAAAGAATTTTTAAAAGAACCTGAAAAGGGTTCCATAAATATGATTTCGGCCGAGCCAATCTCCCCAATTGATTCGTATACTAGAACAGATGGATGGAGTACAACTTGGGATGAACTAAAGAGGGTCCTCAATCAAATACAGGATCCATCAAAACAATCTTCTGCGTATACTAGAGAAGAAGAATGGAATGAGCTCTGGAGCAGATCATCCAAGAAAATATTGAACAAGGTCCAGTCTGCATCAAAACAAGCCTCCATTCAGAGTCCGCAGCATACCAAGCCCGAGATGAAGGTTT
>NW_018165453.1:228117-230836 GCF_001263595.1 Phalaenopsis equestris | reverse complement strand
ATCTCCGTCAGCATCGGTAGATTTTTGTTATCCAGTGTTTTAGTGGATCCTGGGGCATCTCTTAACTTGATGAGCCTACGGACATTGGTCAATTTGGATATTGAAGATCAAGAGCTTACGACCGATAAAATGATGTTAAGAGGATTCAACCAAAAAGGAGGAAGAGCCCTTGGATCAATTACATTGCTTATGAAAGTTGGAGAGCTCGTGACAACCGCTAAATTTCATATCATCGACGCCGAAACCTCTTTTAACGCTTTGCTAGGTCTACCATGGATTCATGAACACAATATGGTTCCATCATCTCTACACCAGTGCATCAAATACTGCAAAGATGGTCAAGAAAATTGCATCAAGGGAGACTTACAACTATTTTCAGTGCATGAGGTTGATATCTATGAAGATGCTGCCTACTATGCACCTCCAAAGAGAATTTTCTTCTTTCGTGAAGTTATCACAAACAAAGATGAAGATTCAGAAGAATTAAATAGAGGAGGGCATTCAAATCCGCTTCAATGATCTTCCACCACTCCCTTACAACGTGTTGGTGAAGGTTCTTTTAGTTCGCGCACCCGAGGTCTAGGCCGCGAATGTGGACGAGGAAGGATCAAATTAATTATTGAACGGACTAGGCCAACCATCAACGTTTAACAGACAAAGGAAAGCAGGTAATGACCCTAGAAGAGATACCTCCTCCTCCACCAGTGGAAGAACTGCATGATCAAGACAAAATTGGACGATCATACAAAGTAGACTACAACGCGCTAGCTCATCTTAGGAAGTTGCCTGACCGATTAAGCATCTACGACTCTATTAGAAGCCATGGAATTGCGGCTTAGCAGAGCAGAGAGCGAAAACTCGAAACAAGGAGCAGGAGCTGAAGAGCAGAGAGCAGAAACTTGAAACAGGGAGCAGGAGCCAACAACCCGGGGTAATCTTCACAAACGAAGACTTGCTGCTCGGTACTGCCGACCACAATCATCCACTCTACATCTCCGTCAATATTGGCAGATTTGTATTGTCCAAAGTATTAGTAGACCTTGGAGAATCTCTTAACTTGATGAGCCTACGAACATTGGCCTATTTGGATATTGAAGCTCAAGAGCTTACGGCTGATAAAATGATGTTAAGAGGATTCAACCAAAAGGGAGAAAGAACCCATGGATTAATTGCATTACTTATGAAGGTTGGAGAACTTGTGACAACCGCTAAATTTCATATCATCAACTCCGAGGCCTCTTTTAACGCTTTACTAGGTAGACCATGGATTCATGAGCACAATATGGTTCCATCATCTCTACACCAATACATCAAATATCGCAAAGATGGTCAAGAAAATTGCATCAAAGGAGACCTACAACCACTTTCAGTACATGAAGTTGGCATCCATGAAGATGCTACCTACTACGCGCCTCCAAAGAGGACTATCTTCTCTCGTGAAGTTATCACAAACAGAGATGAAGATTCAAAAGAATTACAAAGAGGAGGCCATTCAACTCCGCTGCAGCAATCTTCCACCACTCCCTTACAACGTGTTGGTGAAGGTTCTTTTAGTTCGCGCACCCGAGGTCTAGGCCGCGAATGTGGACGAGGAAGGATCAAATTAATTATTGAACGGACTAGGCCAACCATCAACGTTGGTGATGAAGACAGTTCTGAAGATGAGATAATGATGACAAGATAGAAGAAACCTCAGTACGAGATATCCCTAGAAGATACAGAGAAAAATGAATATGAAACAATCTATGATCGGATAAACCACTATGTGAATGCTATGACCCTTACTCCGATTTCCTCTAAAAAAGTCGAGAGTTTAGAGGTCAAGGAAGTCTGTAGTGTTGGTTCAAATCTGATCAAATTTTACCATGCTTCTACCTCTAGTGAGCTTGAAAAACATGTAAATTTGGATGATGATCCTAATGAATTAATGGAATTGCCTTTTGGTTACTTCTCGCCATGTGTTCAAAAGTTAATTCAACAAGGACACTTACCAAAACAAATGCCAAAAGATAAATTTCAATATTTTGAAAAATTATGGAATGGTAAAAGTCGAACCCCCAACTTAAAAGAGGATCTCAGATTTCGTACAGTCGGACCAGTCAATGATTCTGAATTTTGCATGGTTGTTATTGGCAAGTCAGAAGAGGATTGCCTCGATATAGAGGATGACTCTAACGGTCAACCAATAGAAGACGCACCCCCAAAATTTGAGGAGGAAATTAAATCTACCATTGATGAATTGAAAGAGATTAACCTCGGGACTGGAGAAAAACCCCGACCTACATTTATAAGTTCTCTACTCAATGACGAAGAATCTGTAGAATTGATCAAACTATAAATAGAATTCAAAGATTGCTTCGCATGAAGCTACGATGAAATGCCAGGACTGTCAGCAGAGGTTGCACTCCTCCATAAACTTGGGATGGATAAGAATATAACCCTAGTAAAACAAGCTCCCGGGAGAATGCACCTCGAAATAGAACAACAAGTCATCGCCGAGGTTAAGAAATTAATAGACGCCAACTTTGTAAAAGAAAAGCAATACTCCACGTGGTTAGCTAACATTGTACCTGTTAAGAAGAAAAATGGACAGATTCGTGTTTGTGTTGACTTCAGAGATTTGAACAGATTTGAACCAAAAGACGATTTTCCACTACATATGCCAGAAATGATGGTGGATATCGCTTCCAGAAATGATGGTGGATATCACTTCAACACA
>NW_018165453.1:226532-228103 GCF_001263595.1 Phalaenopsis equestris | reverse complement strand
CCATGAAATCTCCTCCATCAGGGCCGAATCTTCGGGATACAACCAAATCAAGATGGTCCCAAAGATGCAGCTCTCACAGCCTTCAGAACACCAATTGGAATTTTTTGCTACACAGTGATGTCGTTCAGCCTAAAGAATGTCAGAGCAACATATCAGTGCGCAATGACGAATATTTTTGACGACCTCATTCACAACCAAGTAGAATGCTACGTGGATGATTTGGTCATCAAAAGTAAATGAAAAATAGACCATTTGTATGATTTGAGGATTGTGTTTGAACGGTTACGACGATATGACCTTAAAATGAATCCCTTAAAGTGCGCCTTCGACTTTACTTCCACGAAATTTCTGGGATTTGTTGTCCGTCATCGGGGAATCGAGATCGACCCAGATAAAATTAAAGCTATCTTGGAAATGTCTCCTCCTAAAACCTTGAAACAACTACATTCCTTCCAGGGGAAGTTGGCATATCTGAGATGATTTATTTCTAATCTCTCAGGTAGGTGTCAGCCGTTCTCGGCATTAATTAAAAGGGACGCCAAATTTATTTGGGAAGAGAAATGCCAGCGGGCTTTCGAGGACGTTAAAAAATATTTAATGACACCTCTTTTCTTGGAAGCCCCTATGTCAGGGAAACCGTTGATACTTTATACCACGGGTTTAGATGACTCTCTCGGAGCCCTCTTAGCCCAATTCAATGACGAGGGTAAAGAAAATGCACTCTACTACTTGATACTTGAGTCGTCACCTAATACCGACGGAGATAAGATATCCACCTATTGAGAAGCATTGTCTGACATTGATTTTTGCTGCTCAAAAGCATAGACATTACATGCTTTATCATAAGATTACCCTAATCTCGAAAGTTAATACGTTGCAATATCTGATGACCCGACCAACACTCTACGGACGTCTAGCAAGATGGTCAATGATCTTATTGCAATTTGATATAACTTTTGTTCCCCTCCGTGCTATCAAGGGATAGATACTAGTAGACTTTCTTGCTGCACACCCACTGCGATTTGGGTCATCTCTCAATGATGAGTTACGAGACGAGCAAATACAACAAATGGAATTCTTCAGTGCACATTGCTTGGAGATGTACTTCAATGGCGCTTTGTCAGCCAAAAAAAATAAAGGATCAGACACAGTTATACCAGGTAATGCAGGAATCGGTTTGATCTTTATCACGCCAGATAAGGGTATGTTGAGGTTCTCATACCACCTGACAGAGTCGTGCACCAACAATGAAGCAGAATATTGACACTGACTTTAAATACGCTTAAAAATACAAGAATTTGATACTGCTGCTAGAAGATTTAAATCCCCCGCAATAGTGCACAAAACTTGACAGCGGTTATAGATTTGATAAAGATGTGTATAAAATATTCAATAATTGCAAAGTCACACTTATCAACGCAAGTATATGTATTGCTCAAGTAATACAGGCCTCTAATGGAGTCCTGGATATCGATCCCACAGGGAGTAATATTTGAGGCTACAAACTAAGATTTAAAAAATCAATACTTAATCACAATAATGTAGTTCCATATTTGTCACTAATATGCAAT
>NW_018165453.1:225172-226382 GCF_001263595.1 Phalaenopsis equestris | reverse complement strand
AGGAGCATACCTATTCTTTACCCTTTGGACCGGGCATAAAGAACATTGACTAATCCTATGCTTGGTTACTGAATCTTCGGCTAGGCTGGGAGGATACCTGCTCTCACTTCGGAGCTCCCATGTTCCCCTCGCCTGAGAGCTAACATCTACACTTCAGCACCCAAACGATAGGACCGAATTGAGGATTTTAGTCTGTCACTCTAAAATCTCCAATTCTACGCCCGATAATTTTTATTTTCCTATTTATATGCACCTAACTTTCAAGGACTTTGACCTCCCTAAATCTTGGATTTAATCTTCACTTTAGTTGTAAAACTCAACATAATTTAACAAATCAATTGTCCAGATTGAAAGTAAATTAAGATTGAAGTGAAAAGATCATCACAACTTCTTTAACATTCTCATGGCAAAACCAATTCAAATAACCATTTCACAAAATTTCAAGACAAGGAGAAAGACAGAGAAAATTATTCAGAACTCATGGAGAAGATATGAAAAAAACTTGGAATTTATATATAAAAGTAAAATCATACAACTTCATTAAGTAAATATAACTTATCTGTAATTTTTCCCTAAGTAAACTCCTCGAAGTTCCTCTGAATATCTTCATTTCTTTACATCACACAAAATTATCCTTCGAAGCGGCAAGGAGGAAGAAATCTCTCACTTTCCTTCTACTCTTACAACCTCTTAAATAATTCCTCACAATACTAACCACTCTCTACACTCTAATGGTTACCACAAATAACAAAGACTCACACAGACACCTCGTGGACACCCCTTTTCGGCCTCCAAATGTTTCTTTTAAAGTTGTAGAAGAGTTTTCAAGAGTTGCCCAAGCGTCCCTTCAAAAATCGTCCACATTCAATGCATATGTTGAGAGAACCGACGTGCTCGCCATCGGCGGTCTCGATGGCGCCGTCGGCGGCCTCGACGGCACCGTCAGTGGACTTCTAGAATATTTAATTCTGAACTCTCGATAAAAATCCATCGTCGGCGGCGTCGAGCCCGCCGTTGGCGTCCAAGATCAAATATTCATATTTTGGTCCTTTTTGCTCCAAATTTGCTCCTTTTTTGCAGCTTTTTGCTCCAATGACCATAATTCAATATACCTGTAACAAAAAATCAAAAATACCTTTCTTTAAAGTGTAATATCATCAAAATCAGTGTAAAATAGGAATGAAAATCTCAACATATTTTCCTTTGGTCA
>NW_018165453.1:223549-224887 GCF_001263595.1 Phalaenopsis equestris | reverse complement strand
ATGAGAACTCTACTAGTAAAAGATCTAATCCATAAATATAAGTTCAGGAATGTATTTAAGTTTTCCCTTTAGGTAGGTCCAGTGAAGCCAATTTTTGATTAGGCATATTCTCAAGCTTCTCCTCACTTTCATAATAATTTTTTTTCTTTCGATATTTTTTTTCATTTGGATTGCTTTCAATCTTATATATATTTCTTTTCTTTTCAGATATTGTTATCAATCCTTTCTTTTTCTTTTTCAAGTGAAGATTACTATATATGAATAGCCTTTAAAAATTTTGAACTTCAATTTTCTTTCCCTTAATTTGAAACTCAAAACATTCCCTTACCCTATATACATCATTGAGACCTAATCTTTTCTTCTCAAATGAATTTCTAAGATTCTTAGTATTTCAAAATATAGTATTCTTTATTTCAAATAGTTAACTATAGTCTTATTCTCTTTTACTAAAAATCTTAATCTACAAATCTAATTTTCCTTTCAAAAATATTCCTTTAAATCTATCATAATATTTAAATATCTACAAAATATAGTTATCTGAATTAAATTCACTACAAAAAAATCATATTAATAATTTTTGAAAATATTTAAATTGAGAACATATAATAGTTAATATTTTTCTTCCCTCCCCCAAACTTAAATTTTTCAATATGGAATGATACAGGTGGAAAGAAAAATTCTAAATATAAATCATACCTCAGTACTTTAGGCATTTTCATCTTTCTGAAATTTTTGTAGTTCCTTCTCAAAATTTTTACTTTAATTGGTATGTAATATTAGGAGTTTCTATACATATAAAGCATTAGAGAATTTGCTGGGTAATGAAATTTTGAAATAAGTACAAAACTAAACATTATACAAACACAATATTTCACTAACACAACACAATACAATTTTACAAAGTACTAATCAAAGTCTATTATAACTACACATGCAAATTTCAACTACAACACTAAACATTTATAATAATAATTAAAAATTATCTAACTGCAAACATAAAATAAAGTATAGAACAAAATGAAAGTACAAACAAACATACATCTATCTCTATCACAAAATCACAAAACAAAATCAATCACTATCATATATCAAAATCCCATACTATATCCTCGTCTCCCTGGTCAGCAGGTGGATTAGGCTGATACTGAGTATAACGGGGGCATTCAGGAAAAGTAACATCAGGCTCACCTCTGTAGTGTCGGGCCTGAGCTTCGTAGTAAGCTATCTCGAAGTAAGAATGCCTCTGTAGGTAATCACTATCATAATCATGTCTACGTTCTAATCCCCCAATTCTTTCATTTATTTTCTCTATACTCTTCTGTAAGGTTAACTCATTCA
>NW_018165453.1:219009-223304 GCF_001263595.1 Phalaenopsis equestris | reverse complement strand
CACTTGATTCACTCCTTGCCATGGTCAAAATATTCTTATAAATAATTCTCCTTACATTTATAGTTCGATTGTTCTTAATACAGAAATACAGAATAGCTCTATCTCTTGTTACCTCACTATGGTGATAGGTAGGTATCAAAGTGGAGGAAATAAAATAGTGTCACGCTTTAGATGTGGTATTCAACATGGAAGCAGAAAAATTTACCCGTTCTCGCTGCTTTATCTTCCATGTCCCTTTCCCATCAGTGAGAAAGTTAATGACATCGTTCAGCGGGCCTTCCATTGTACTGAAGGTTTCATAATTGCAGATATAGGAGTTTGGAACTTCATAAAATGAGTTAATGCGGGCGACACTAAACTCAACAGAAAACCCTCTTACTCGAACGGTTCTGTCCTCAGAATAGAACGCATTGGCATATAATTCTTTCATAACATTCACAACAGCCTTATTGGTGGTATAACAAAAAATTTCTCACCTACATTCGGTAATAACTTGTTCGACTTCTCCTCCCGGACTCTCGAAAACACGATCTTGTATACATTTCTTCCCTTGAAATATTGAAGTAAATCTCGACTGAGCCTTTGCATTGATGAAGCGAGACTCGTCAAACTCAAGTCGCCTCTTTTATTGCGGAGCCATTTCAATCTAATCAAAATTATATAAAAAAAAATTCAAAATACACTTCAAATACTCAAATAATCGCTTCCACGAGTGACTCTAAGAGTTCAAAACTAAGTTCCATGAATTTCTTCCAAATATTTTCTCCACATTCTCAATTTTTTTTGGATATCTTCAATGTGGAAGAAATTCAAGGTGAAAATCAAATATTTTTAGTTTTGAGTGGAGCTCTTACCGAGAGATAATAAAATCTGGTGTCTAAACGCTTTGAAATTGCCCCAAATCCAAGATCTTCAAGCCCTAGATCAAAATTTTTGTTTTTAAGAGGAAGGGGATGATGAATAGTGGCGGTTGACTGGTCAAAATCATGCTTAAAAGTGTTTTTTCGGTATCTTCCCATTGGCGGGCTCGTCAGTGCTGTCAGCGAGCCCTATTGAATTAAATAGCCGAAGTCTCGGGAAAAATCCGTCATCGACGGCGTCGAAGGCACTGTCGGCGAGATTTTAAAAATTAATTCAATTCTAGATTTTTGCAATTTTGATCATTTTCAAGCCTCGTCGACATTCGTTCAATCATTCTAAACATAAATTTAAGTGATTAAATTATGTACTAACACAAATTATGTACTAACACTACTAACACAAATAAACATTCACAACACAAAACATTACAATTATATTGAAATCCAAGGGTTACAATACACATTACACGACACACATAAGTTTGGTATTTTCTCAACCTTAATACATCAATTCAGCGTCGCAATCCAAGCCACAACACTCTAAACGCTGAAAACATACATTTAATGCTCAATCTCAACTATACTGAGATCTAAAAGCAAAATTCGAAAGTAAAGCAAACACATAAGTTCAAATCAAATCACACATGTAGACATATAGGTAGTATAGTAAATCTACTACCCACTATATTGCAGCCGCAACCAACCTTCTAAGCCACCCCAATGCCTGACCTACGGTCCACCCTCACACATGTTGTCCAGTTGAGGTTCATCAACTTCAACTCGGCCTAGAGGCTCGTTTGTGCTTTGTTTTATTTTATTTCTTGCCTTAAAAACTTTTGTTGTGATTCCTTAAAATTTTAGCTCTGGCATTATTGACAGGAAAGGTCTTGGTAGTGTTAGATCCATCCAATTTTTCTTCACCTTGGGCTGATTTCTAACAAAAAATTGGTTTATGGATTTTAAGAAGTGATGCACTCAATGCCTAAACATAAGGCTAAGCCGTACCTATAGGGTGTGGTGATCTCTGTTTACAATATTATTTCTTCATCTTAAAAGTTAAGGTATGCACGTTTAGTAGGAAACAATATAATTGTAACTATATTGCATTGACATCTTGCAACTGTAAGTTCATCTAGCTCCACCAACTCGCATTTCAACATAAGTTATTCAAATTCAGTCATATACTCCACAAATAAATTATCTAGTGCACATAATAGGGTTTTAGGAATATATCTTATTAATAATGTGTAAAGATATTTGTGTCGCATCACCCACCTTATATTAGATCACATAGTTATCTTACTCTCCTTACTATCGCAAGCACTTTAGATTCTAATTTGCACTAAAAATAAACACTATTTTTTAGTTTGATGACTATGGGTTTTATCTCCTATTACAACAATTAAACTCTCAGCCATCCAAATATTGTCCACTAGGGCCTAATGGCGTCGCTATTTTGTCCAATTAGTATAACTTCTCAGGTAGTCACCCATCCCAGGAATGCTCCCATACAAGCATGCTTAACTTTAAAGTTTTGGTCAAAACTCCAACTATTACAACAAAAGGCGCTTGGATCTTTAAGAGTTTAATTTTATTCTACTTAAGGGGCTACACAATCTTCCACACCGAAATAATGGATGTCCTTGTAAGTTTTTTTAACTGAAAATCATCCACCAAGAAGATATTTCCATCTTCAGATTAGTGTTATTGTTAGATCCATCCCATGAATGCTCCCATACATCTACTTAACAGGTACAATGTTAGCATACCACCAAGAAGGATCAATTTAATTATTGAACGGACTAGGCCAAACATCAACATTTGTGATGAAGACAGTTCTGAAGATGGGATAATGATGACAAGACAGAAGAAACCTCAGTACAAGATATCCCTAGAAGATACAGAGAAAAATGAATATGAAACAATCTATGGTCGGATAAACCACTATGTGAATGCTATGACCCTTACTCTGATTCTCTCTCAAAAAGTTGAGAGTTTAGAGGTCAAGGAAGTACGTAGTGTTGGTTCAAAACTGTTCAAATTTTACCGTGCTTCTACCTCTGCTGAGCTAGAAAAACATGTAAATTTGGATGATGATCCTAATGAATTAATGGAATTGCCTTTTGGTTACTTCTTGCCTTGTGTTTAAAAGTTAAATCAACAAGGATGCATCAACAAGGATGCTTAGGACGCTTACCAAAACAAATGCCAAAAGATAAATTTCAACTTCTTAAAAAATTACGGAATGGTAAAAGTCTGTAAAAGTCGAACCCCCAACTCAAAAGAGGGTCTCGGATTTAGTACAATCGGACCAGTCGATGATTCTGAATATTGCATGGTTGTTTCTGGCAAGTTAGAAGAGGATTGCCTCGATATATAGGATGACTCTAATGCTCAACCAATAGAAGACGCTAATTTGAGGAGGAAATTAAATCTTCCATTGATGAATTGAAAGAGATTAACCTCGGGACTGAAGAACAACCCTGACCTACGTTTATAAGTTCTCTACTCAATGACGAAGAATCTGCAGAATTGATCAAACTATTAACATAATTCAAAGATTGCTTCGCATGAAGCTACAATGAAATGTCAGGACTGTCAGCAGAGGTTGCAGTCCATAAACTCGGGGCGGATAAGAATATAACCCTAGTAAAACAAGCTCCTAGGAGAATGCGCCTCGAAATAGAACAACAAGTCATCGTCGAGGTGAAGAAATTAATAGACGCCAACTTTGTGAACGAAGAGCAATACCCCACGTGGTTAGCTAACATTGTACCTGTTAAGAAGAAAAATGGACAGATCCTTATTTGTGTTTTCTTCAGAGATTTGAATAAGGCATGTCCAAAAGTCAAATTTCCACTACCCATACCAGAGATGATGGTGGATATCACTTCAACACATGAAATTTTCTCCCTCATGGACGGATCGTCGGGATACAACCAAATCAAGATGGCTCCCAAGGATGCAACCCTCACAACCTTCATAACACCAATTGGATTTTTTTGCTACACAGTGAAGCCGTTCGACCTAAAGAAAGCCGAAGCTATCAGCACGCAATGACGAAGATTTTTTACGACCTCATTCACAACCAAGTAGAATGCTACGTGAATGATTTGGACATCAAAAGTAAACAAAAAATAGACCATTTGTACGATTTGAGGATCATGTTTGAACGGTTACAACGATATGACCTTAAAATAAATCCCTTAAAGTGCGCCTTCGAGTTACTTCCGGGAAATATCTTGGATTTGTTGTCAGCCATCGGGGAATCGTGATCGACCTGGATAAAACTAAAGCTATCTTGGAAATGCCTGCTCCTAAAATCTTGAAACAACTAAGTTCTTTCCAGGAGAAATTGGCATATCTGAGACGCTTTATTTCTAATCTCTTAGGTAGGTGTCATCCGTTCTCGTCCGTTCTCGACATTAATTAAAA
>NW_018165453.1:217070-218958 GCF_001263595.1 Phalaenopsis equestris | reverse complement strand
CGAGGACGTTAAACAATATTTAATGACACAAAAATTGGCTTCACTGGACCTATCTAAAGGGAAAACATTGATACATTATACCACGGCTTTAGATGACTCTCTCGGAGCCCTCTTAGCCCAATTCAGTGACGAGGGTAAAGAAAATGCACTCTACTACTTGAGTCGTCGCCTAACACCAACGGAGATAAGGTATCCACCTATTGAGAAGCATTGTCTGACATTGATTTTCGCTGCTCAAAAGCTTATACATTACATGATTTCTCATAAGATTACCCTAATCTCGAAAGTTAATCTGTTGCAATATTTGGTGACTCGACCAATACTCTCCGGACGTCTAGCAAGATGGTGAATGATCTTATTGCAATTTGATATAACTTTTGTTCCCCTCCGTGCTATCAAGGGACAGATACTAGCAGACTTTCTCGCTGCACACCCACTACCAGCTGGGTCCTCTCTCAACGTTGAGTTACCAGACGAGCAAATACTATAATTGGAATTCTCCAATGCGCAACGCTGGGAGATGTACTTCAATGGCGCTTCGTTAGCCAAAAAAGACAAAGGATCAGACACAGTTATACCAGACAAAGCAGGGATCAGTTTGATCTTTATCACGTCATATAAGGGTATGTTGAGGTTCTCATATTACCTCACAAAGTCGTGTACCAACAATGAAGCAGAATATTGACAACGACTTTATATATGCTTAAAAATACAAGAATTTGATACTGTTGCTAGAAGATTTAAGTCCCCGACAACGGTGCCAAAAACTTGATAGTGGTTATAGATTTGATAAAGATGTGTATAAAATATTCAATAATTGCAAAGTCACACTTATCAACACAAGTATACGCATCGCTCAAGTAATACATGGCTCTAATGGAGTCCTGGATATCGATCCCACAGGGAGTAATATTAGAGGCTACGAACTAAGATTTAAAAAATCAATACTTAGTCGCAACAATATAGTTCAAATTGCTTATTTGTCACTAATAGTCAATTGAAATAACTAATTCTACTAATAAAGTTTCTAATGTGAAGTTCAATATATAAGAAAGCATCCTTCTCCTTGTCAAGAAATATAAGTGAATGGATAAATTGAATTAGTTCAAATTGTATTGTGCTATTCTGTACCATTTGGTCGAGGCATAAAGAACATTGACTAATCCTATACTTGGTTACTGAATCTGCGGCTAGGCTAAGAGGATACCAGTTCTCACTTCGGAGCTCCCACATTCCCCTCACTTGAGGGCTAACATCTACACTTCAACACCCAAACGATAGGACCGAATTGAGGATTTTAGTCTGAGACTCTAAAATCTCCAATTCTACGCCCGATAATTTTTATTTTCCTATTTATTCGCACCCAACTTTCAAAGACTTTAACCTACCTAAATCTTGGATGTAATCTTCACTTTAGTTGTAATACTTTGACCTACCTAAATCTTGGATGTAATCTTCACTTTAGTTGTAAAACTCAACATATTTTAACAAATCAATATGCCAGATTGAAAGTAAATTAAGATTGAAGTGAAAAGATCATCACAACTTCCTTAACATTCTCATGGCACAAACAATTCAAATCACCATTTGACAAAATCTCAAGATAAGGATAAAGACAGAGAAAACTACTCAGAACTCATGGAGAAGATACGAAAAACCTTGGAATTTATAAATAAAAGCAAAGTCATACAACTTCAATAATTAAATACAACTTATCTCTAATTTCTCCCCAAGCAAACTCCTGAAAGTTCCTCTGAATCTCTTCCTTTCTTTACAGCACACAGAATTCTCCTTTGAAGCTGCAAGGAGGAAGAAATCTCTCAAGAAATCTCTCACCATACAATCTCTCAAAGAATTCCTCACAACACTAACCATTCTTTACACTCTA
>NW_018165453.1:216005-217055 GCF_001263595.1 Phalaenopsis equestris | reverse complement strand
TCTCTACACTCTAATGGTCACCCCAAATGACAAAGACTCAGCGGACGCCCCTGTGCACACCCCTTTTTCGGCCTCCAAATGTTTCTTTTAAAGTTGTAGAAGAGTTTTCAAGAGTTACCCAAGCGTCCCTTCAAAAATCATCCACATTCAATGCATCTATTGAGAGAACTGACGTGCTCGCCGTCGGCGGCCTCGATGGCGCCGTCGGCGGCCTTCTAGCATATTTAATTCTGAACTCTCAAGAAAAACTCGCCGTCGGCCGCGGCCAGCCCCCCCCCGCGGCCCCACCGCCCCACTCTTTTTTTTTGTTTCTTTTTTGCTCCAACTTCGCTCTTTTTAACATTTTTTTGCTCCAATGACCATAATTCAATATACCTGCAATAAAAAATCAAAAATACCTTTCTTTAAAGTGCAAATCATCAAAATCAGTGTAGAATAGGTATGAAAATCTCTACATATTTTTCTTTGGTCAAATATGAAGCTTTAATCACTGGATTGGGAATGTCAATCTCAATGGATATAACAAACATTGTCATCTATGGTGACTCCCAACTCGTCATCCAGCAAGTTGGTGGACACTACAGAATTTTGAAACCAAGATTAGTAGAATACCATCAGTACACGTTGATGCTTCTGGAGCAGATCCCTGATGTAACTTTCTACCGGATTCCTAGGGGAGATAATGCCCATGCCGACGCTCTAGCAAAACTTGCTAAGGAAATGGCATGTCCCCTGGAGAATTCCATTGAAATCACAGTGCAAGGAAAACAAGACTTGTCTCAGATCGATCTCGAAACTCTACACAAGCTCAGAAAAGAAGAAGCGATAAATACAGTTGCAAACATCAATGAAGATTGGCACAAGCCATTAATATAATATTTGTATACTAAAAAGCTGCCAGAAGACAAGTCTGAAACACATCATATCACAAGAAGGGTCATGTCTTACGCCTTATTTTCAATCAAATTAACAATTTAATCATAACATACATACATACATACATATATATATATATATCATATACATATTGGCTCACTAATTCACAAAGAT
>NW_018165453.1:205748-215797 GCF_001263595.1 Phalaenopsis equestris | reverse complement strand
AGGCACGGACATAAAGGCACGGACATAATAGGTCTGATAGACCCTCCATCTTCTAAAGGACACAAGTTTATACTTTCCTCTATAGATTATTTCTCCAAATGGGCAGAGGCAGTACCGTTACGTGAGGTTACGGCACAACACGTCCCTCAATTTTTGAAAAGCCAAATTGTCTACCATTTCGGAGTACCGCGAAGAATAATTTTCGACAATGGGACAGCTTTCAGATGCACAAAGATCAACAATTTTGTCAAAAGACATGGGATAAATTTGAGATATTTTACGATTTACTATCCTAGAGCAAATGGTCTGGCTGAAGCATTCAACACATCACTGGTAAACAAAACACTGGTACAGATTTTAAAGAAGAATTGGATGAAAACAAAAGAGATTGACACAACAAACTATTAGAAGCCTTGTGGGCCTGCCAGATGACTTTCAGGACTCCCACTCAGTGTACACCATATACACTCGTGTACGGGTCCGAGGACGTGCTACTGCTAGAAATCCAGACACCATCTCTAAGAGTTTCTGTTGCCAACCAACTCACAATGGAAGAAATTACAAAACTCAGACTTCAAGAACTAGGAAATCTTGAGGGAAAATGACTAGAAGTACAACAACATTCAGAGCTTTACCAGACGAAGATGGTACAGACCCATGAAAAATTTTTCCTCCCAAGGACATTCAAAGTTGGTGACTTTGTACTTGTGCTTAAAAGGCCTATTCTTGCACGCCGCAAAATAGGTGGAACATTCGAGCCAACTTGGGCAGGACCATTTGTCGTTAAAAAGGTCTACACAGGAGGAGCCTACCATTTAGTGGACTTCCAGGGTGAAAGACCCATGTTTGAAAGACCCATGTTACAAGACCCATGTTACTAATAAATGGACGATATCTGAAAAGCTATTATGCAACCTGATGCCGCTTGCCTCTGCTTGCTTTGAAATTTTGAAACTTTGATTATTTTGGGGTTATCTATGTGGCCAAATGTCTATGACCGAGTCCAAATTTTGTAATTACCCTCAATATAATGAAAATTTTGAGAAAAAATTTTAAACTTCAAATTTTTTTTCCTTTCCACTTTTGAGTATAATGTTCCTAAAAAATTTAAACAAAACTCATATATAAGTAAACAATTTGTTTCACTAAAATAAGCTAAAATTTACTTCAATAAATACTTTGTTTTGTTCTTGTTCATGCCAAGTTTCGGCCCACTGAAGTTTTTCCTGTCATCTGCAGAAAAATGTCGGGACAGAGGCTGATCTTTGCTTTCAAGGATGGTTGGAGCCTCACACTAAATGAGGAGATGGGGCCGTGAGGTGGTACCATAGACTTCAACATGGACTTTAACCAAGTCGACATGGACTACAAAGGTCCTCTCATGAATGTAGTCAACTGCAAAGAGAAAGAGGGATTGCCTTCATTACTGAGGGAGACCGCCAAAGATAATGCATCACACAAAGGTAAGAACATGATAATAGAGCAAGATCCGATGGAAGGGCCCAGCCGTCTGCCCTCTATGGCTGTAGCCGCCAATAACGAATGACTGCCAAGTGCTTCACTTCGCAGGATGCAGTGTAGGAACGCCAGCCGCAAGAAGCAGAGGGCTTTTCTAGGAGAAGAACGTAGATGTCAGAGAGAGACAACCAACTTACTCACCCCAATTCCTCAGTGGCATATTGATGATCTAGACATGAAAGAAACTTCTGCCAGCCTACCCACCACAGATGAAGAACTGGGGTTCGTCGTAGAGCCAGATACACCTTCAGTTTCAGATGCTTTATGCAAGGGTTGCCCGACGTGCAACGCTAAAATACCTGCAGGAACATCAGCCACAGAGGCGTTTGTGGAATGCCCAGAATGTAATGTTCAGCGTTTACAACTCTTTAGTACATTGGAAGAGTATACCTCCAGCCCTGATGAGTCTCAGACTTCAGATTTTATGATGGATGAGCCATACGTCCCACTTGGAAAATATCAGTATATACCATGGAGCTCAGGGTCGTACATCCCGCTAGATGTTGAATCTTGTGTTTCAGATCAGCCAGCGCTAGTTTAGGTTCCTGCCGATGTTCAGAGGGAGGAACGCTCACGACAGCTGCTGACTCCTAGTACGATGGAGTACTACAAAATAAGCAAATTAAATAAAAGAGAATTTGAATTTTACAAAGAATTCCAAGAAAGAATTGTCAACATACTGGAAGGCCTAGAGCTTTATATTAGGGTTTTCTCCGAGAGTGACAAAAGAAGCATTCTCGACTGCATCTTTGATTTGAGAGATAAAGACCGAGCAGGCCTTCTCATGGAAAGAACACACTCTAAGCCGAAGAAATGGATGAGAGGAAAAACAAGAATCACCATTCAGTGTGACTGCTGTTATAATTTCACAAAGGACAGACAAGGAATCCGATAGGGATCCTTAGACATGACCATGTAGATCCACTACCTCCTATAATAAAGTGGATGATCAAGAGGATGGTCAGATGGAGCATACTGCCAGCTATTTG
The DNA here is from genome assembly GCF_001263595.1 of Phalaenopsis equestris. Lineage (NCBI taxonomy): Eukaryota > Viridiplantae > Streptophyta > Magnoliopsida > Asparagales > Orchidaceae > Phalaenopsis > Phalaenopsis equestris. The sequence continues at coordinate 213,290 of NW_018165453.1, read as the reverse complement.
CATTCTAAACAGCTGCATCATCAACATATATGACGAGGGAGACTGCATACCTCCTCACATTGATCATCATGATTTTATAAGACCCTTCTGCACGGTCTCATTTTTGAGCAAGAGCAATATATTATTTGGGAAAGAGATTGACATTGTCAGTCCTGGTGAGTTCAGAGGAACTGTAGAGATTCTGCTGCCAGTTGGTTCTGATTTGGTTGTGAAGGGAAATGGGGCAGATGTCTCCAAACATTGCATTCCAGGGGTTCGACACCGTAGGGTGTCCATGACCTTCCGTAGGATGGACAACAGTAAAACGCCATATGGGTTTCCTATGGATTTCAGCCAGACCCGGAACTGGAAGATCTACTGCCATACGAGCTATGAGAGGGTTATACTTCTAAGTACATGCGAATGGAACTCTTATCCTGGAGCATGGCTTAGAAGGTCTGCTCGATCAGGAGCTCATCGTACCTGATACAGAGGGTCAGAGGGTTCACTTTCCTTTTTTTTTAGCAGCATGATATGTATCTGATATACTCAGCCTACAATGTATTCATGACATGAGATGATCTGGATGTACTTCAACATGGACTATATATTGTAACTTTTTGAGGCGTTAGCCTATGTTTGATTTGTGATATTTTGATTGGAGCATATTAATGAAAATTTCTCTAAAAAATGTGCCATTCTGTCAGTTTCCTTTTTGTACGATGGATGAAAGCCGCGAACCACGGGTTGGTTCACAATTTCAATGAACAAAGAACGAAAGAACAAATCTTTAACAATAAATAAAATTTAAATAATCATAAATGAATAAACAATAAAACAAATTTCTTTTGAAAATCAACCAATTAAAATTAAAATTTTAAGGAAATATTTTTCTGAATAATTAAATGTGATAAAAACAACAAGAAAAAAGAAAATGAATCTGTTGAGTAGATTCTCTCATTTTTAGAGTTTCTTACTCTTTGTGCGTGCAGCACAACCATCTTTATCTGCATTAACTCTCTTCACATCCCTGCGGAATTTCACATTCTGCACAAAAACCCCACAAAACTCTACAAATCTTCTTCAACAAAAGAAACCTTTTGACATGACACATTTCTGCAAATTCAACATCATAAACTCTCTACACTATTTTCATATGACTCTTGGAGTCAATACCCAAAATTTGACTCCCCATATTCGAGATTGGTATAAGACCCCCTTTAATGGAACATGGCATCCTATCCTTAATCTTCGAGGTCAGTCCCTGACTTCCGAATTTCTTTTCAAAAATGACAACTAGAATTAAATTCTCATTTCCGAATCAGTACCTAAATTCTGATTCCTTCACATATTTTCATATATTATTCACATATTACCCACAAATTCACATGTATGAATCTGCATATTTTTTGCTTAAGGACACATATTTTCTTGATAGCTATTGAGTTGGATGTGAGTCCTAGTGCTTTCCTTCTCAATGTAACGCATATATTCTCTTGTCACCGCTTGGGTTGGATGTGTGTCCTAGTGCTTTCCTTCTCAATGTAAAGCATATATTCTATTTTCACCGCTTGGGTTGAATGTGAGTCCTAGTGCTTTCCTTCCTAACGTGACACACACATTTTTTCTTGTTACCTATTGAGTTAGATGTGAGTCTTGGTGTTTTCCTTCTCAATGTAACACATGTATTCTCTTGTCACCGCTTGGGTTGGATGTGAGTCCTAGTGCTTTCCTTCCTAACGTGACGCACACATATTTTATTTTTACCTCTTGAGTTGGATGTGATTCCTAGTGCTTTCCTTCTCAATGTAACGCATATATTCTCTTGTCACCACTTGGATTGGATGTGAGTCCTAGTTCTCTCCTTCCTAACGTGATGCACACATATTTTCTTATTACCTATTGAGTTAGATGTGAGTCCTAGTGCTCTCCTTCTCAATGTAACGCATATATTCTCTTGTCACCTCTTGGGTTGGTTGTGAGTGTTAGTGCTCTCCTTCCTAACGTGACACACATACTTTCTTGGTACCTCCTAAGTTGGATATAAGTCTTAGTGCTTTCCTCCTAAATGTAACACATATTCTCTTGTCATTTCTTAGGTTGGATGTGAGTCCTAGTGCTTTCCTTCCTAACGTGACACATATTTTCTTGTTACCTCTTGAGTTGGATGTGAGTCCTAGTGCTTTCCTTCTCAGTTTCAAAACCACCTTAAATGGATTATGGTATCTGATTCTTATTTCAGGATTCATACCCAAATTTCAATTCTCACCTCGGGGTCAGCACTTACATACTGATTCCCATCCTTTATAAATACCTGAAATTTCATAACTAAAAATTCACTCTTCGATCCCCAGCGAGAGTCCCTACTCCTTAATTTCAATCAAACAATCATCTGCTAATTTTTCAACGAAAACAAATCACACACACAACTCTACACATACTTTCTAGTCTGTTGACTTAGGAGTTTAGATTGGCTTTTGTTGATCTCGTCGATCAACGCCACTACGCACAGTGTGCTTGCCCAGCACACCACACCTATTGGGGTTCCATTTGTTGACCTAACTTTTGGTTGAGTTTTAATTTTTCCTCTTTAATAGCCTAAAGTCTAGCCATAAGACTTTCCTACTAACTATTCATAGGAAATTAGACAAGGAACCCTCACCATTAGAAATTCTACACTTCTCTACTCAACTTGAAGTTCCACATATTGATCCTAACCTCTAGCACTTAGTAGGTGGGGTCATTATAGGGGAACTCAAGATGAGTCAACCTTAGGACTGTTGGACCTTAGGGTTGACCCTAAGTGTTGGTCTAGGGCTAAGGCACTCACTTGCAATCACTTACACTCACAATCACTCACTACCCTAAACCCATAATTTCCTAGCTTTGGTCCCTTAATATTTTTGGGAGACTCATGTAGGTGTTCCCCTAAACTCATTAGCCCTGGGCTAGGGTTTGGCTAAAACCACTACATAGAGGACCCAAAATGGGGTTTCCATTGCTCTATGGCTTATTGATGGTGGTTGGCACTCCAACTCTACCAAGACACCCAACCTAGTATTTTGCCCCCAAATTACCCCAAATTACCTAGATACCTTTGGAACCCCAAATTTGGCCAAAATTTCCAAATCTATCCAAAATACCCAACTTGGTTTCAAAATAATTTCAAACACCTTGAAAACACCCAAACTACCCAAAATCACCAAAATTGGCTAAATTACCAAAATACCCCTCCTTACCCCAAAATTCAAAAAATTCCAAAAAATCCCAAAAATTCCTAAAACCCCCCAAATATTTCCAATTTCATTTTCTTCAACTGCCACATGGCTAAACTATCACAAGACCCAATTTGGCCAATCTGACCATCTGTGACCAAAACCCCCAAATTGCACTTTAAAGGCTCATATTTTCCCCAAATTACATGAAATGTTTATCCAATTGGTCTCAATTTACCAAAATTTCAATTATAAACTAAAATCCACTCTTTATGTGAACAATCTAGACCAAATTCAAGCTCAATTAGTCTATCATTTGAACCCAATTTTGATTTAGATCAAAACCCCAATTTTTGCCCCATGACTTGGTTCCACCAAATTGAACCCATGGTCCATTCAATCGGCCACAATTTTTGTTGAAAAACCTTTATAACATCCCCATACATCAAAATTGACCTTTAATTGGCCTTGGGGAGGCCTCAATTTCATTTGATTTCAACCTAACTCCAAAAAGCCCCAAATTTACCCCAAATTGACCATATCTTAAAATATCACCAAAATAAGGGCCTTAACCCCAAAATTTCCACTCAATCCCTACATGAAAAATCTTCACAACATCTTCCTTGATCATGTGGACTATTAAATTTGGACTTAGCTCAAGGATAGCTCAACATAGACCCATGTCTAACCCAAAATGCCCAAATTGGCCAAATTTCAAAAATCCCTCAAATTGACCTACCAATTGAACTCAAAATCACTTCAACACTTCACCAAAAATCTTCATAACAATCATCTACACAATGTTGATCAGCCAATTGGGTTAATTTACATGGATAACCTAGCCCAAACCCAAGATTTGAGCACTTGGACCCACATTGAACACATGCATTAAAGATGGCCTAACTACCCCAAAGTCATCAAATTAACTCCACCTAAGCCATTGGTTAGACCCTAAGACTGGTTAGACCACTCCACCTAAGCCATTGGTTAGACCCTAAGACTGAGCCAAAGCCCATATAACCCAAGCTAGATGAGCCATGTACCAAAAATCCACCAAATTAAGCGATCTTATTTGCAAAAATACACATGCTTAAGATACCCTTGCCAAAACTAAAACCCATTGCATTAAATTGCTTTGACAGATTCCCTCTGGATGCCCTGAGTACCTAGCCACCTCCCCCTGCCATGGTCGGCTGGCCTAATCACCGAAGAAGCTCAGCCACTCCCATGGAACTTCACCCAAATCAAACCTAGAGGCCAGCTCAACCAAATTAAATTGTAGAGCTCCTCTGCCATCCACATATGCAACACAATGCACCCCCTAATTGGCCATGACAGCCACCCCTTAGTCATTTTTATAAAAAGCACCTCCCACGGCCATGGGAGGGAGTGCTGAAAATTTCTTAGAGAGACCTCCCCAAACTGACCACAGAGCTTCCCTAAAATCCCCTCAGTGCATTACAATTATTTTCTCTCACCAATTCCCTTTGCCGGAGTTCAATTTTGAGCTCAAAATCTTGTCAGAAATCAGGACAGAGCCCAATACACCTCCACAGTCTACCAAACTCAAATTAACTTCACCCACACATTCATAAAAATGAAAGAAGCTTAAGCCCCATCAAATTCCCTTCTCACAGAGCCTTTACCATAACTCTAGACCAACACCCAAATCCGGCCGTGATTGAAATCATACCTAGGCCTTACACCAAGACCAGAGACTCAATCCCTAGCCTGTTTGGATCACAATGAATGAGCCAAGACTCTCTGATCAAAGCTTCACTTCTTAGAGCAAAGGTATAAAACTTCTCCTCCTACCGAGCCTATTTTGATTCTTCATTTAATTATGCTAAATTTAATTACATGATTACCGTATGGATATGTTCGTCTCATTTCGAGGAGTCCATAAGATCAAACTCGAAGTGATTTGGTTGAGTCTAGGCTGAGATCTTAGAGTTTTAGTGTGGACGGTCACGGGATCACTCTATTGGGGATGATGATGGGGAGCCGTCCGATCCGTCCGATCGCGCGCGATCGCGCGTGTATCGGATGGATGGAGGAGATCGAGTCGGACAGCGTTTCCTTACACAAACAGTGGGACGCGTAGCTGCTTATGTGGATGGCGGCGTCAAGTGTGAGCGCACCGCGTGGATTTCGGAGCTGCCTAGGATCTACATTGCACTGCGCTATTTAAAGAGATAAATAGGGATTTAAAAAAAATCAAAAAATGACCCCTAGCTTTAAAAATTCATATCTTGGGGTAGAAAAATCATAAAAAGAAAATAAAAATACCCTCCTGCTCAGCGAACAGAGGAGAATAATGTGAAAATAATTTGGAGTCCATTTGATGTATATTTTATTTTTAATTATATAAATACAGATTTGGATGTTTTGATTCTCAGTGCATGTAGTAATCACACTATGGCTAGAAATTTTAGCATGTTGTTGCCTCTATCTTAGAAAACATTCCCTAATTTTTCCAATTAGAGTAGGTCCTTAGATAGAGAATCATATTTTTCAAATTTATGTGAATTATTTGCTTAAAATAATCATGGAAATTAGCATGTTGCCTAGAAAGTTCCAAGAAAATTTTGGGAGGTTTATGATGACCAGAGAGCCTTTAGGAAAATTTCTCAAGTTCATTTGGTAACTTAAGTTGATTTTTAAAGATAAACAACATTTTTGGCACTTAAATGATTTTTAAAAATCAAAATATAACTAAAAAATTTATAAAAACTTGTTTTTTTGAGTTTTTTGTGATCAGGGGTATCTTCTAAAAAAAAAATTGTATTTAAGATAAAGACTTCATTTTTAGCCTATTAAATATTTAAATAATTAAAAATCCATAAAAAATCAAAAAAATAATAAAATTTATGGAAATTTTCTAAATTACTTCTTAAGCACTTAGGAACAATTAGAATATTTTTCCTAATTTTCTAAATAAAGATACTGAATTTCAAAGCTTAAAAATAATTTTTAAAGGCTAAAATGTGTTTTCACTAAGAGTAATTCTAATGAATCAAATAAAACTCAAAAAGATATAAAATTTTCTTCTCTAAGTTCTCTGACCTTAGGAGGATTTTTTAAAAATATAAAAATTAATTTTCTCCATTTAAAATATTTTATATTTAATAAATACCCTATAACTTAAAATAATTCTTAAAATTCAAATAAAGTTTAAAAAATCTTGAAATTTGGTCCAAAGGCTTCTCTAGTCTAGGTCTACCTCCAGTAAAAATTTCAAGGGATTAGGATCAAGGGATTAGAAATTACCTTAGTCAATTTAGGAATTTTCTTTAAAGAATCCTTTTTTTTGCATGAAAATAATTATATAAATTAAATTAAATTTTGAAAAATCACATTTTCTCCTCTGATGTCTTAATTGACCCATGAATGAAGTAGGATAAAAATTTCAAAGATCTCAAAGTCATTTGGACTAAATTTGATAAATTATGAAGTGTTATAGCCTTAGGGGCAAATGTGTAATTTTGGAAATTTAGCCTTAATTAACATTTAGGCTTAATTCTAGGAGGAAAATGGGCAATCTCTTATCTTAATCAGTTTATTTAGATGTTTGAAACCTAAAGGGTTAATTGTTAGAAACCAACCTCACTTTCCTAATTGAAAAAATAAGTTAATAAATTTCTAAATTATTAAAATTTGGAAGTTTATTAAAATAAAATGAGCACAGGACTTAGGGGTATGACTTTTGAAGTCAATAATTAATCAATTTAACACCCCTATTTTGATTTTCAAATAAAATCCAACCTAGGTCTTAAGGGCTTAGTAGTGACTTAGGTTAAATCAAGTTTCATTTAAATGAGAATTAGAAAAGTAAATTAGAACATCTTTTAAACATTATAAGCCCAATTAGGACCAAAATTTGGCTAAGTGTTCCAATAACACTAGCTTGCCTCTTTAAGCGTCTTCACCCACATAATATTCAAAATTAAATTACAAATGATAATTGCCATACTCTTAGGGATAATTAAGACATCAATGTTCATTCATCATTAGGGTGTTCTTAGGATGAATTCCTAAGCAACATAATAAGTTTAAAAGAACTCGGGACTTTTCACCAGATGATAAGAGAGAAGCATGGACCTGCTTCTTCCTCTTAACCTGTTGGATACCTCGGAGATCTACTAAACTTAATATGTTTTGCTTGTCAACATCATCCTTAATTAAACTCCTAAGGATCCACAAAGATGTGACCTAGGGTTAGATAGGTCGTCAAAATTTTACTTCACTGTTTCATATAAATTGCCTTAACATGCCTTTTAAGTTTTAGGTAGTGGAACGAGAAGACTCGCCAGGTACGCTTTTACAGTTTTCAGCGTTGTCTTTCTTG